>NC_084838.1:66933254-67236285 GCF_033115175.1 Lepus europaeus | reverse complement strand
AGCAGCTAAGACTGCCTTTTCAGGGCTGGGAGGGTAAACACAGGTGGAACGAGGCCTGAAAGACATTTGAAGTCCAGATAGCCTTCTCCAGTGACTTTTAAGAGCACCAGGGTAGAGGTGCCTGACAGAAGGAGTGTGACGTTCAGAGGCCTGAGTAAGGTTCACTGGGCATGCTCATCTCCTCTTTCATTTCTCTGTATCCTAGCCAGCTTAGGCACTGTAACAAGATGCCATAGCCTGGGTGGCTTAAGCAACATTTCCTTTCTCAGAGTTCTGGAGGATTGAAGTTCAAGATCAAGGTGCCAGCAGGGGTTGATTCCTGATGAAGGCTCTCTTCCTGGCTTGCAGAGGGCTGCCTTCTCACTATACCCATACATAGCCTTTTATCTATATGGCAGGTCTCTGGAGTTTCATTATTTTATTTATTTAAAATATTTAGTGCCAATTAAGCCTCTGCCTGTGGCACTGGCATTCCATATGGGCTCTTGTTCATGTCTCCGCTGCTCCTCTTCCAATCCAGCTCTCTGCTTATGGCCTGGGAAACAGTAGACAATGGACCAAGTGCTCGAGTCCCCACATCCATGTGGGAGACCCATAAAAAGCTCCTGGCTCCTGGCTTCAGATCGGCCCAGCTCCAGCCTTTTCGGCCATTGGGGAGTGAATCAGTGGGTGGAAGACCTTTCTTCCTTTCTCTCCCTTTATCTGCATCTAATTTTTTTTTAATCTTATTTATTTTTATTTGAAAGGCAGATTTACAGAGAGGAGGAGGGATGAGAGAGAGACAGAGAGAGAGAGAGAGAGAGAGAGAGAGAATATGAATGAATGAATGAGAATGAGAGAGAGAGAAAGATCTTCTGTCCTCTGGTTTACTCCCCAAATGGCCATAACAGCTGGGGCTGGATCAGGAAGAAGCCAGGAGCCAGGAGCTTCTTCTGGGTCTCCTACATGGGTACAGGGGTCCAAGCACTTGGGTCATCTGCTGCTGCTTTCCCAGATGCATTAGCAGGGAGCTGGAGCAGAAGTGGAGCTGGCGGGCCTCAAACCATTGCCCATATGGAATGCTAGCATCTCAGGTTGAGGCTTAACCTGCTACACCACAACATCAGCCCCAGGGAGTTTCATTATTTTAAGGAGACCAGTCCTATCGGATTATGGTCCTATGTTTATGACCTTATTTAACCTTAATTTCCTCCTTAAAAGTGTAATCTCCAAATATAGTCACATTTGGGATTAGGGTCTCAATATATGAATTTTCAGGGAGACACAGTTCAGTCCTTCGCACTCTTTAAATGATTTTGCTTTTGCAGAGGCACGTGGGAAAAGACAGTGATGGAAACTAGAACTTAAATCTAATGAAATAAGTTCCCAAATGGAACTTGAAGGTTGAAAGTAGTAATGAATTCTGTGTACATTTATACTTCTTCTCAACACACATTCATATAGATTTTTTAAAACTTTTTTCATGACAATCATGAGAGGTAAATTGGAAAAATGTTATTATCCTTGTTTGCCAGGCAAGAAATCTTACAGGGTAAGCGGGAGTATGTAAAGTGACTTGCCTCAAGCAAGCCTGGGTGCACAGAAGAGCCAGATCTCTACACAGACCTGCTCTATTCTTTCCATAGCCTGTCTCCATCACTTGTTTTTCCTCCTGCAAGCTGCTGGCAAAATATTTTTCAGATGTCCCACAATGACGCAACAAGACAAATATCTATAGCAATCCCAGCAGTTATTCAAAATGAGTGATAGGAAATCATGCCCTAAAAGGTTGAGGCTCTGTAAGCTATTTCACTCTTGGTATAATTTCATTCCCAAAATATTTTCTGGGCACTGTTCCTCAAGTAAATGGAAGAAAAATACCCTGGAGGAAGATAAAAACTTTAGTGTGAGATCTATTGTATATATTTTCAAGTAAAAATGAGCAAAGTTCAAACAGAAACAGGAAAGCTGGGGTAAGGAAGGGAAAGTTTCTTACATGGACACTGGTATCTCATCAAGAGAGTCATGCCAATAGGATAAGGTTTGGGATATTACCAGGGATAAGGTGCAGCCTCTTAGGGATCTTATGGGAGGCACATGGGAGAAAACAGCAGTCTTGTCCTAAGCTCAGCTCAGTGATCCATTCGTACCCCTCTCTCCTGGATCATTAAGCAGTACGTGCATGGAAAAACTTACAGATTCTGGAGAAAGAAAAAGGGTGGTGCACCAGTGGTGTTCTGATGCTTGTGGCCAGGGCAACAGGAAGTTCTAGTTGCCAACCCCATGATCCTTCATCAGAGTCCTTTGTATTCTACTCCATAACAACAGGCCACACTTATGTATTCTTTATAATATAATCCTCTCTCCCTGGCATGCTATTTATTCCTCTGTTTCACTGTTAATCTCACTATCATTTATTTCACTATTAATATGAACATTGGGCAAACTGCCCACTTAGGAATAATTTTCCAACCTGAGCGTGTGCCATACCGATGTATAAGACTGAATGGGTGTTTCTGAAAGAACTGCATGTGGTGTTGCTTTCAGTTCAGCACTGTGTTATGTTGATCCACATCTAAAGATTTGACATGATTGTAAAAACAAAACTGATAGAAGGGAGAGTTGGACTGTATTGTGAATCCACAGTTGCAGTTACTCTTTATACAAGCGCATTCACCAGAGCTACCACACCCTTGGCAATTACATGTCTTGTTGGTTTCTACTTTATCTTCAGGCTTGCTTGGAAATGGCCTACCTCTGTTAGTTAAGTACCATACAGAAACAGAGTTCAGGGGAAAGATCTAAAGGAGAACAAAGCTGCTCTTTACTGAGCACCTGCCATGAGCCAGGTCCCTAATTAGATGCTCTACATGCATTATCTCAGTTCATACTCACATCTCTTCCACCAGGTGAACATTATCATCTGTATGTAACCAAAGAGAACATTGAAACTTAGATGGGTCAAATGACATGTTCTACATTACTCACTGGCACAGGTAGAACTGGAACCCAGGACCTGTTGTGACTCCTGAAGCCCATCATCTCAGCCAGGCATCAAACTCTTGCCTCCCACAGTGTTTCTTTCCCTTCCTTCTGTGGCTTTTTCTGGGCCCTGAACATTCTTTTAATTGGAATCTTAAGCTTTAGGCAAACAGTTTGTTCCCATTAACTTTACTAACTGCTTTCAAAATATTTGTAATCTTTGTTCATCATTCCTATAATGCAAATGAAGTAATTAATCTGTAAAAGGCTTTGAAAACCTAGTTGTGATTAAAATTTCAGATAACTTTGTAATAATACAGTGCTGCTCTATGTCATGCTCATTGCAGAGCATATGGACAGTGGAAATTATTGTCCTGGAATTGTAGATAAACTGTGATTCTGACAGCAGAATTGAAGCCCATTATCAACTCTGAGGAAACTCACTGTTCATTACAGAAAGATTACAAATTGATTCTATCTGTCCTCCAAACTCCTTTTTTTAACATTTTAAAATAACTTGTTACATAAACACATAACAATATCGATGGAATGCAAAAGAAAGGGAAGAAAATTACCCATGGTCCTGCCACATTTTGTAAAAATCTATTTTCATTTCCCTCTGTTCCCTTCCAGTCCTGTATATGTAATTTTTACCATGTTGAAACCTAGCAGAGGTATAATTTTGTATTCTATTTACATTCTTTCAATAAACATTAAGGCAGAAACTTTTACTATTTTGTTCCAGAATCTTTAACTACTGTTGCAGTGGAATAGTTGTGTCCATTTACAGTGGAAGCCCTTCTGTGGACCATGTCCTTGTCCCCAGGGATCCACACAAATGATTCCTGGGGAGAGCACTTGGTTTTTTAGGTTTTTTTTTTTTTAGTTTTTTTCTATTATGTTTTCATATATGCATGCTGAGAAATGTAGCTAAAGTTCATTTATGTCATGTGAAATAGTTCGAACTATGAATATGCTATAGTTAACTCCTATCCAGGGAAGGATCTTAGCGAAGGATAGGGATGAGTGCCAATGGGAAATGATAACAGAATTTAAAACCTATATAAAGGATCAGCCCCTGAGGTCTGAAACTTGTAAAAGAGTACTTGCTGTGGGGGTGAGAAGGCAAGAAAGGGAGTGCTCAGGAAGCAAGCCAGATTGGAAGCTGGCGATGGATGCTTAGGAAAGGAGCAGGTCTCAGAAGAGGGAAAAGGAAAGTAAAGGCAATGGCTTCTTAGCCATACTATCCAGGCAAATTGTCACTGGCTAAGACAGCCACTCATGTTTGTTTTTATTTGTTCCTGAATGCCACAGAACTCACTGTCCCTTTGTGTTTTTTTTTAATATTTTATTATAAAACATTGCAAATATTCATAGTTATAAAAACAACATAACAAACACCCATGCATGCTCCAGGCAACCTGATCTTGTCTTAAAATGTTGTCATCTTTGCTTCAGATACTCTAAAGCACTAAAACAAAGATAGAATTGAGACTACCTGTATAGCTCCTTCCCATTCACATTCCCAACCTTCTGATGTGGAAGTAATTATCATTGTAAAATTTCTATATTTCCCAGACACTTCAAAACATAACATGTATGTATCCAAGTAATATATTATTTTACAAATTTCATACTATATGCAAAAAATCACAGTAATCCTTCCATAACTTGCTTACCTCACCTTTCCTGATGTTTTGATATTTATCCATATAGCCACAGTTCACACATATTTACTCATATAATATTCTATTGCAGGAATATACCATTCTATTCATTTTCCTTTTGGAATATCCTTATGTTGCTTTTGGTTTTTTTTTTTTCCTGTAGGTAAAATGTTGTAATTCATATTCTTGCAAATACCTGCTTGTGAATATTGATGGGTTGAAGTAATTAGATAATGCCACATTTCTCTGTGAGATGTTTATTTGTCCACATTGTCATCAATTCTTGGCATTAGAAAAATTTTATCTTTGCTGATGTAATTGAGGTGAAACAGTATCTCATTTTGTTTTACTAACATTTTTCAGTATACTTCTAAGGTGCAACATCTTTTCCTAAGTTTAAGTTCTGATTTTTTTTTCTGTTAAAATCACTATTATATTTTTTCATTCTTTCATCTCAGGTTGTTTGATCTTTTCATAATTATTAAAAGGCATTCTTCTTTTTTAAGTATTGACACACACTGTTCAACTACTTTTTTTTTTTAATTTATTTGACAGATAAAGTTAGAGAGACAGAGAGAAAGGTCTTCCTTCCGTTGATTCACCCCCCAAATGGCCGCTATGGCTGGAGCTAGGCCGATTCGAAACCAGGAGCCAGGTGTTTCCTCCTGGTCTCCCATGCGGTTGCAGGAGCCCAAGCACTTGAGCCATCCTCCACTGCCTTCCTGGGCCACTGCCCAGAGCTGGACTGGAAGAGGAGCAACCGGGACTAGAACCCGGCACCCATATGGGATTAACAGAGGCAGAGAATTAACCAAATGAGCCACAGTGTCGTCCCCTAAAAGGCATTCTTAAATCTGTGTATTTTTTTATTAAGTAATATTTTTTTCTTTAGTAAATATAAATTTCCAAAGTACAGTTTATGGATTACAATGGCTTCCCCCCCCCCATAATTTCCCTCCCACTCACACCCCTCCCATCTCCTGCTCCCTCTCCCATTCCATTCACATCGATTCATTTTCAATTATCTTTATATACAGAAGATCAATTTAGTATATATTAAGTAAAGATTGCATCAGTTTGCACCCACACAGAAACACAAAGTGTAAAATACTGTTTCAGTACTAGCTATAGCATTACTTCACATTGGAGAACACATAAGGACAGATCCCACATGAGATGTGAATACATGGTGACTCCTGTTGTTGACTTAACAATTTGACACTCTTGTTTATGGCATCAGTAATCTCCCTAGGCTCTAGTCATGAGATGCTAAGGCTATGGAAGCCTTTTAAGTTCGCAGACAGATTGGGAAAAATATTTGCAAATTATGCAAGTGATGAAGGATTAATAACCAGAATCTACAAAGAGATCAAGAAACTCCACAACATCAAAACAAACAACCCACTTAAGAGCTGGGCCAAGGACCTCAATGGACATTTTTCAAAAGAGGAAATTTAAATGGCCAACAGGCACATGAAAAAATGTTCAAGATCACTAGCAATCAGGGAAATGCAAATCAAAACCACAATGAGGTTTCACCTCACCCAGGTTAGAATGGCTCACATACAGAAATCAACTAAAAACAGAGGCTGGGGAGGATGTGGGGATAAGGTGACACTAACCCACTGTTGGTGGGAATGCAAACTGGTAAAGCCACTATGGAAGTCAGTCTGGAGATTCCTCAGAAACCTGAATATAACCCCACTATTCAACCCAGCCATCCCACTCCTTGGAATTTACCCAAAGGAAATTAAATTTTCAAATAAAAGATCTGTCTGCACCTCCATGTTTATTGCAGCTCAATTCACAATAGCTAAGACATGGAATCAACCTAAATGCCCATCATGAGAAGACTGGATAAAGAAATTATGGGATATGTACTCTATAGAATACTATACAGCAGTCAAAAACAATGAAATCCAGTCATTTGCAACAAAATGGAAGAATCTGGAAAACATCATGCTGAGTGAAATAAGCCAGTCCCAAAGGGACAAATATCATCTGTTCTCCCTGATCGGTGACAACTAACTGAGCACCTAAAAGGAAGCCTGTTGAAATGAAATGGACACTATGAGAAACAATGACTTGATCAGCCCTTGCCCTGACTGTCAAGGAACAACCTACTACTTTATTTCTTTTAGTATTTTTTTGTTCTATTTGATACCATTGGTTGAACTCTTTAATTAACACACAGTTATTCTTAGGTGTTTAACTGAAAAGTGATCCCTGTTAAATATAAGAGCGGGAATAAGAGAGGGAGGAGATGTACAGTTCAGCACATGCTCAATCGGACTTACCCCTAATGGTAGAGCTAGAAACATGTCAGGGGATTCCAATTCAATTCCATCAAGGTGGCAAGTACCAATGCCATCTTATTTGATAAAGTGATCAGTTTAAGTTCATAATTGATAAAAAAGATGGGATTAAGTGTCAAAGGGAATACATAAATAAGACCAGTGTCTGTGTAAATAATAATTAATAGAATTAAAAAGGAGAGAATGAGCAGACTCATAGAATGGCAACTGCCCTAAATGGCACTCTGGCCTCAGAATCAGCCCTTAAGGCATTCAGATCTGGCTGAAAATCCTTTGAGAGTTCTGCAGGCATGGAAAGCCAAGACACTGTGGCAAAAAAAAAAAAAAAAAAAAGCTATATGAAAGATTTCTGTGAGTGAGATCCCAGCGGAAAGAACGGGCCATCAAAGAAGGACGTTCCTTTCTCTGAAGGGAGAAGAGAACTTCCACTTTGACTATAACCTTGTCTAAATAAGATCGGAGTTGGGGAACTCAGCAGGCTTCCATAGCTGTGGCAGCTCATGACAAGAGCCTCGGGTGATTACTGATATCATAAATATGAGTGTCAACTGTTAAATCAACAATGAGAGTCATTGTGCACCTGCTCCCCATGTAGGACGTCTGTCCTTTATGTGTTGTACTATGAGAATTAACGGTAAAGTTTCACTCAAACAGTACTTTATACTTTGTGTGTCTGTGTGGGTGCAGTCTGTTGAAATCTTTACTTAGTATATACTAAGTTGATCTTCTGTATATAAAGATAATTGAAAATGAATCTTGATGAAGAATGGGATGGGAGAGGGAGTTGGAGATGGGATGGTTGCAGGTGGAAGTGAGGTTATGGAGGGAAAAGCCGCTATAATTCAAAAGTTGTACTTTGGAAATTTATATTTATTAAACCAAAGTTGAAAAAAAATTAAAGAACAAAAAATTTGTTAGTTTTAAATTATTTTTACATTTAGATCTTTAATCCACGTGGAACTCAGTTTTGTTTATGCTATGAAATTGTGTGGTCTTACTTTATTTGTTTCACATACAAAGTCAGATTTACAGCATATATTGCTCTCTCTTCTCTGAAGCAATCTTTACCCTACAAGTTTTCCTGTAGGAAAAGCTCTGTGTCAGGGCTCCCTCATCTGTCTTACTGTTTCATTGTCTATTCTTGCTCAAGTACTACCCTGTCTTCATTCTTGAAGTTTTGTGGTACATGTTGATATCTGGCACAAAAAGTCTGTGAGTCTTGTTTCTCAAAATTATCTTTTTTTAACCCTTTTACATTCCATATTAAATTCAGTTCACATGAATATAAGAATTTCTTACTCTTTTGCTTTCCAGCTTTCATATTGTTACTTTGTCTTACTGAATTTCCCAGGACATTCTTTATAACAGTGAATAAAATCATCAATAATGAATGGTCTTATATTAGGAATTCTTCTAGAATTTAAACACTGAGTAGTACAGTATTTGATGCAAGACTTTAGTAAATAGTGTTCATTAGGTCAAATGAATGTTCTCCCATGTTTAGTTTTCTTAAATTTTTAAAACATCAAGTATGAATGTTGAATCATATTGAATGTCATTTGCTATTATAGTAATTCCATGAAATATTTTTAATATCAATAGATTTTTGAGGTTGTACTATATTTCCATAATTAGGAGAAATATACTGGTACTGCTACAATATTTATGTAATATACTGCTGAATTCTACTTGCTAATATTTGAAATTTTTGTTTATAATTGAGATTGCTCTATAGTTTTTGATTGTTTGCTTAATTTTTAGTTTTACTTATACTGTATTTTTCTGGTTTTATAATGAAAACAAATCAAGTAGCCTTTCTTGTTTTTCTATATCTAAGAATTTTCACAGGATTAACATTTTCTATTGAAGGAAGATTTAGTAAGGCATTTCTAGAATCTTTCAGGGAAAGAATATATAATCAGCTGTTGAAATAAGGTTTTTGATTACTGATTTCAATTTTAATAATGGTTATTGTACTGTGGATTTTTTTCCTTGAGTCACTTTTTCATAATGTTTCTAGAAAGTAATTTCTGAAAATTATAGAAAATTCTTCCTTGGACTTCATGTATTTTGGAAAAGGAAACTTTATTGTAGTATTCTTTCTTGATTTTTCAACGCTGTTGTAACTGCAGCTGTTTCCCCCATTTTTGCAGTCCTAAGATTATTTGCTTGTAACTCTTCTTTATTTCTTGATCAATCTCACCTCAGCTTAACCCAGATATATTAGACATGTTTTAATGTCAATTATCATAGTGAACCAGTTTGCTGCCTTATGAGTACTACAAGTTGTTACTAGCTAATGCATTTTTTTAGTTCAGCTTAGTGGTCTTTTATGTCAATGTTTTAAATGCATCACCAGAAGGAAAGTTTCATGTATAACTCCCCAAGCAAGTTTCATTTGTAATATTTCCTAAGATGATTTAAAACATTGCTGTAAGGTCAATTTTAAGTGTCTAGGATTCTATAGAAACCTTGGAAAACTATTTTCTTGCCTAAATGTTTCTATATGTGGAAAACACATATTGTGAAAAAAATTAAGAAATGCTTCCAAAATGTTTGCATCATTATCAACTTATCTTTTAATTCCATTGTTATGAATTTTATGAATTTCCCTTGTAGATGTGAAAACTTAACATAGACTTCAAGAAGTTAAATGGTTTGGTTACAGCCATCATATTTTGTGTTTCCACTAATTCATTGGGCTCACAAAAAGCAGAGTGAATAAATGCAACGTTCACAGTTCAAGAAGCAGGTCAGCAGATATAGTTTTTATTTATGTGGAATCACATTCTAAAATGCTGAGGAAAACTATTGTAAAACCTAATATTTTTCAAAATATTGAATTGCAATACTTTATTATGAGAAAATTTTGATAATTTAACTATAGCTAGCAATTACCTATAATTTTTATAATTTAACTATAGCTAACAATTAACTATAGCTAACTATTACCTCACCTGTTATAGGGAAAGATCCTTAATATTAGAGTGAAGAAGGGGGTCTCCCAATTATATTTGTCTTATCACTTATCACCCCATGATCATCAACACAGTATCAATGTTTCTAATAATATGCCATCAAATTATAAAAGTATAGGGAGCAAAAAATATTGATTGCCGATCGCAACTTTCAATGAAGCAAAGATAATGGAAGAGATATTGTCCACAACAGAATGTGCAATAATGCTTAAAAAAGAAACAAAACTCCAATTCTAAGTAAAAGAAAAAAAAACCTGTTATCTCAATTACATTATTAAATCTACATACTGTTAATAAAATGCATAAAAGATCCCAAACAATAAATCACTTGCTAAAATACCAGTGCACCAACTATTTTAAGACATAGTAGAGAAAGATTTCCAAAGGAAAAGTCTATCATGATGAGAAAAAAGTGAGAACATTGTGTATAAAATGCTATAATCCCCTGCTATTTCTGTAGAAACTCTGTGTAGGAATAATGTTTGGCATTATATATTTGTTTCTGCATCAGGAGTTATTAGTCCCCTTATTTACTTCCAAGGTTGTTATAAAAATAGGAATATAATTACCCATGAACATCCATGATAACCCTTGTATATTTCTATATGAAACCTTTAAAAGAATTATTTTTCTGTTTGAAACACAACTCTAACACATTCAGTGTGGCCATCATATAACAAATTCCAGCCAACTAGGAGATAGGCAGGAAAAGTTATTACCACAAGTAACATGTTTCAGCTGAAGTTTTGAGATGTTCTTGGAAAAGAGCCTTTACTTTTCTCACCTTTGGAAGTAGTCCAACCTCCAGAAGTTTCCAGCCATAGAAACAAAACCACTTAGAAAAGAGGAGATGTGTTTTATTTGATATTTAGATATCAAAGGCCATCATTTCCAAACCAAGGTTGGCATACATAATTTTGAAAAATATAAATGAACTCAAGCGCCCATATGGAAAATATTTGAAGCTAAAAAACTAACCTCAGGAAGGAAGTACTTTCAAATACTCTGGTTAGAGTATAGCTTTACTGATCTAGCTCCTTCATTATCTTTGTTCTGAACTTCTGACCTAATCACTCTTCTTGATTTAAATGATGAGCATTTTAGTGAAATGTCTTACTTTTAGCAGCCTAAAAAGTACTATGCAAACTTACTTAAGGAAATTTATACATGAATATGGAAAGTTAAACTGATGGTAATTTTGCAATATATTCTATATGCCCTTCTACTCTGGGTAATTGATGTCTGCACCTTAATGATGGAAACAGTCTTGTTAAGGGATATTTCTGAATAAATAACAAATAAAATTTAAAAATTCAATATAAATACTTACTGGACAATATTAATGTAACAGCATAGACACTATAAAGTTCCATCTATTCCAGAATGATGGTAGATAAAAATACCCACATGGGGGCCACGTTGTGGCGCAGTGGGTGAAACCACTGCCTTTGACATCAGCATCCCTTGTTGTAGTGCTTGTTTAATTCCCAGCTGTTCTTCTTCCAATTCAGTTTCCTGCTAATGCTCCTAGGAAGATAGCGGGAGATGGTGCAAGTACTTAGGCCCTTGGGAGACTCAGGTGGCGTTCTAGGCTCCTGGTTTCAGCATGGTCCAGATCTGCCTGTGGCAGCCATCTGGGGAGTGAACCAGTAGGTGGAAGATCTCTCTTATTCCTTCTGGATCTCCCTCTTTTTCTCTGTCACTCTGCCTTTTAAATAAAGAAATATATCTTTTAAAAAATACCAACATTAAAATGTGAAGCAGGATATTGCATGGGATTATTGGTTTTTCAACCATTGCTTTTATTTATTTTTAAAGTGTTTCTTAATTATTAAATCATAGAAAAGCAAGAAAAATAAGAATACAGATTTCCATAATCTAGAAAAAGGTTAAATACACATTTATATTTACTTACACGATTTTAAAAGAAAGAAAAAACTACAAATACAGTTAAAATTTGCAATTGTTGCATTTTTCTATTCTCAGCCTCCACTTCTTATTCAACATTGCTGTTCTCTTGCCCGAAGCTGGGGAATATAGGGATGGGGGTTGTATACGGGGGAGAGTGGGGGGATAGCCTTTTCTGGCAGATTAATTACGAAAGACATTCTGTGAAAGTTGAGTTAGAGAAGGGATTTGATAAGAGAGAAGGTGCAGGTGGTAGGATTTGGAGGTACCTAAAAGGGGAGCAAACCTTTTTACAAGTAAAGCAGGTTTTCCTTTGCTTCCTTTTATGCTTCTCTATTTGTGTATGTTATCTTCCCTGAGGCTCTAAGCCATGTGTGTGCTTCTTTAAATAAATCTCACAAGATAAAAGCCAAGTGCATCAAAATCACCAGGCATTGATGTCTGTCTGTAAAATATAATCACACACTAATCATGGAGTATAGATTTGCTTTCTTCCCCAAGGCAAGACACTCCTTGGCACCTGTGGAGGTGAGCCCCAGCATGAATGATCTGTTTTTGACAGCCTTTTCATACATGAAAGCTCATTGACAAGTCACCTAGGCACACAATTTAACATCTCCAACTGGCACTTGTATGCACTGTGAAATTGCACATCCAGAGGATGAGAGGTGCTTCTTCAGCCACACCCAAGTCTGTTGCTGCCCTGAAAAACATCTAGCTTAGCTGCCCAGGATGTCACTGGCTACATGTAGGTACTTAAATTCAATCCATTTCCCTCGTCACACATATCAGTAACCATATATGACTAGTGACTACCATGTTGGGCAATGCAAACACAGAACATTTCTACCATTACAGGAAGTTCTGTTGGTCAACACTGGTCCAGGATATAGTAACTGGTGTTATTGTTCTCCATGGGCTTGAGTAGGAGGCCAGTGAATGAATATTTCTCCTTGGCAATTGGTGGATCAGTATGGAAACTATCCTTTTAGACTACAGGACCTTCTGACACCCCCAATGCTCATAGCAGAACAGAAAATGGGAGAACAAGGAAACGACTGAAGATCTCTGCTGCCAAACAGATCTCATACCCTTACACTTAATCTCTCATATACCTGAGGAAGGAAATGTAATGGACATCTCCATATTTGGCACATAGTAGGTGCTCAACAAAAATTAGCTCTTATGTTTATCTGGGGTTAGTTAGGAGACAAAATCCACACCAGTTACAGAAACATAGAGAATTTCAGATAAAGAACTATTAATAAGAAGCAACATTGTTAATTAGATAATGAAGATACCATGGGCTAGCAACTGAACGAAGTAGTTTGTATTCCTGGAATGGAGAGGACAGTGGTAGATACCAGAGTTGTTAAATCTTGGAAAGTCAGAGAAAGAGCACCAGGTTTTTAAGATGCAGATCTCTGAGGAAGAGGGTCTCTCTTTAGGGACTGGTGTCTCTTGCAAGCTTTGGAAAAACTGCAGGTTGCATTCAACTGCAGCTACTGGGAGGAACTGCTGCAACCGTGGTAAAAAAAGTGTATCTGGGGTGTAGCTCACAGGAAGCAGTGATTAGACAAGAAGATCTTAGGGGGGCAAGGAAGGAGGAGTCAGTCACCCCTGTCTCTTCCAGCTTTGCAGGCTCTCTCAAATATTAACTGATGGCAAAGCCTAATAGGGAGCAGGTGGCAAAGCTGAAATAATGTTTGCAAAGAATTGAAAATCCTAGTACAGGAAGTTGTGCTTGAAGCTGAGAGACAATAACTTAAGGACAAGCACAGGCTTTATAAACTCTAAAATCTTTCCCTGGCGAGGATGGGACATCTTTTCCCAGAAATCCATCTGAGTCTATCATTATTTCTTGATTTAAAGCTTCTCTAACTCATAACTAAAGCCTACTTATCACAGGCCAATATGCAAAAAAAAAATGTTGGATTTCTGGATACTATATGTGCACTAAACATTTCCATTTGCAATCTATTTACAGTGCCACCAAAAGCAACAAAAATATTTATAATTAAATTTAACCAAGTGAATGCAAGACTTTTACACTCTGCATTACAAAATAGTGTTAAAAGAAATTAAATAAATGAAAGACATCCTATGTTCATGGGTTCTAACACTTAATATTGTTAAGATGGCAGTACCACCAAAGTGAATGATATTCAATGAACTCTCTATCAAAAAGAAACGCAGCAATATTTTAAAAATATCATTTTTTGAAGGACTGAGAAGCAGAGAAGTAGAGAGAGGCAATAGGAAAAGGAAGAGGAAGAGCGAGAGAGAGAGAGAGAGTTGATTCTCTCTTGTAGGTGGCAATAACACAATTACCCAATTACTTGAACCATCTTTGCTATCTTTGAGTGTATGCATTTGCATGAAGCTGGAATTAGGAGCCAGAGATAGGAACTGAACCCCAATACTCTGAAGTGGGGTATAGGTGTCCAAACTATCATCTTAACTGCTAGGCCAAACACCCTCCTCAAAATAGTATTTTTTTTTCAGAAATGGACAATCTTACACTAAAATTCATATGGAGTTGCATGGGACCCAAAATAGCCATAAGAATCTTAAAAAGGAAGAACAAAGGGAGAAAATTCATACATCTGCTGATTTTAACACTTACTAGAAAATGGTTAATATCATTGGGAAATAGTCTTCCTTTCTCTACTCTCTAAACCTTTGTCTCACTATAGTCACAAGAGGCTTGCCTGTAGCATCTGACTGATGTGATTTTTATTCATGTCAGCAATAGTCAGATAACTCATTCTACAACTATGAACTAAACTCTTTCCCTGGGTCCTGAATAGGCTAATTTTTTTTTTTTACACACCAGAATCAGAACAAGGCTAGTTAAATCCTACCTTGCAGCTGGGTACAAATTGGATAGGTGAACTAAGTAGGGATAACTGACTGTAAAGAGGAGACTGTGCTCCCTGAGTGCCCAATACATTCTCCTACCCCAGGGACCATTCCTCTTAGGGAAGAGAAGGTTTTTGTTGATGCAAACACCTTGATTGGCCACTTGGAGATAGAAGATGAGCATTAACATGAAGGCATGAGTAGTTAGGAAATAAGTAAACAAAAAGCTAAATCATTCTTCATAATAAATAAATGGAAATTTAATGGGGGACAGGTAGTAAACAGATCAAAGGGAAAAGAATGGGGAGGAAAATAAGACAGTTACTCAGAACCATGGAAGGAAGCTGAAGGCCAACGTGGTTAAAATGATACAGAGACATTAAATATGGATGTGTAACACTTCATTTTAAATGTTTATAGTTCTGGATGTAAGTCCTTATGCCAGTGCTGTACTCAGTGGTAATTATTTTTTTTTTGTGGATGAAAGTTGTTTAGTGAAAATTAAAGAGTGTATTCAAAAGTGAGTCAATGACAAGATTTTCAAAAAAAATCTTTTCAAACCTTGATTTGCGTTTAAATCTTGTGTAATAGATGGAGCATGAAGCAAGAAAAATGGAAAAAGAATGGTAGGGTGCTGAGAAGCCCTATGTGTTTTATATATATGGCAGAACAAAGAGCTCTCTCGGATGGAAGTTAACCCAAATACAGGAGTCAAGCTAATCCAAATAATAGCCTTGTCGTCAGGGACATGAGTGTGATACATACATATATATGTATGTCTTCAAAAAGCTCATGGAAAGTGTATACTATAAAAAAACTATGCATGGCTTTCAAAAATTTTTAGACCAAAATTCATCTTTCAATGCCTATTTTCCTGTGTGTATATGTGTGTGTGTGTGTGTATTTCTCCAAGGATACCAAGTTGGGCATTAGATTTGAACCAGTTCAGGTGTATACGAATCCAAAGAGAGATTCTTGCATTATAATACTGAATGATGATGATGATGTCTATCTCTTGAATTTTTACTAGCAGATAAGAGCTAGAACTAGTAAAAATTTGTTATAGATGATAATATGATACCATTTTAAACCTCACCTGGTGTGACTTCAACATTACAAACCCTTCCCCCTGTTTATTTTAGCACAAGATCTTGCTTTAAAATAATAATAACAGAAGCAGGTATTTAGCTTAATCATTAGGAAACCTGTGGCCTTCATTGATTTCTGGGTTCAGTTTCTGAGTTTGGCTTCCAACTCCAGCTTCCCACTAATGCAGATGCTGGGAGGCAGCAGTGATGGCTCAAGTAATTGTATTCTTTTTTTTTTTTTTTTTTAATGAGTCAAGCCCTGTTTTGTTTTTGCTTTATTTATTTATTTATTTATTTATTTGACACATAGAGTTAGAGAGAAAGTTCTTCCTACCATTGGTTCACCCCCCCCCCCCAAATGACAGCTACAGCCGGAACTACGCCAATCCGAAGCCAGGAGCTTCCTCCTGGTCTCCCATGCGGATGCAGGGGCCCAAGCACTTGGGCCATCCTCCACTGCCTTCCCAGGCCACAACAGAGAGCTGGACTGGAAGAGGAGCAACTGGGACTAGAACCCGGTGCCCATATGGGATGCTGACGCCACAGGCAGTTGATTAACCAAGTGAGCCACAGCGCCGGCCCCAAGTAATTGTATTGTTGACACTCAAGTCTAAGACCTGGATTGCTTTTTTAGCTCCTGGCTCTGGCCAGGCCCAGCTTCAGCCATTGCTGGCATTTAGGTAGTAAACCAGCAGATGGAAGTACTCTGTGTGTGTGTGTATGTATGTCTTCCTCTCAAATAAAAGAAAATAATAAACATATCAACCACTTTGCTTAAAAATTACAATGATAACAAAATATGAATAAATAAATTAGCAGTTACCATTGCATAGTGACTGCTTTAATAGAGGATTGGCCCTCAACACCTCCCTAACCTAAGTGTCCCTGGACATCTTCTTCATGAACTTGTAAATTTACTTTACTCTGTCCTTGGAACAGTTCTTCCCTCCTACCTGAAGGTTTTCCTTTTTCCAGCTGACCATATGGTGGCTGTTCAGCTAGCCTGCTGCTGTCCGTCCTCCGCACATAGCCATTTAAGCATTGCTCTTGCAAAGGGACAGTGTGGAGGTCTTGTACTTCTCATCTAGCAACAGTTTTGACTATACTGTATATTGCATTATGTTATCAGAGATATGTTTGTATATTTATCAGTATGTATATATATTTGTATACACACACGGGGGCGGGGAGAGAGAGAAGGTTGTTTTATTCACAAGAGGATTTTTATAAATATTTACTATTACCTCAAATAAATAAAACACACCATCCTGTCCCCATTCTATAGTTGTAAATGGAGAAAGCAATTCTGAAGTGAAGTGAAAGAGAAAAATGATGTATTTTTTCTTTATATTTAAAAAATTTAAGGTATACAAATTTCATGTATTTAATATATACAGAATATATTCAGAAACATAGTGATTCTTCCCACCACACCCTCCCTCCTGCCCATTTTCTCACCCTTCTTCTTTCTCTCTCTCCTATTCCCACTCTTAATTTTTACAAAGATCTATTTTCAGTTTACTTTATTCTCAGAAGGTTAGCCCTACAGTATTTTTAGGTATGGAGACCTGAGACTAACAATAAGTATAATTATAATAGTCTACAATCTCTCTTATTCAGCAAACGTTGAATATGTACGCCTGCTGTGATAAAAACAGATCATTTATTAAGTTCCTACCATGTGACAGGCATTCTGCATTTGCTACTTAAAATCCTCAAAATAACTCTGCAAAGAAAATATCATTACTCTTGTTTAACATATTTGGAAACTTAGGCTCCGATAACATAGCAAATTTATCTAATATAGCACTATTGGCAAGCAGCTGAGGTCAGATTGAGCTGTTATCTGAATGACTCCAGATAGAATATTCTTTCCACTCTGCCTGGTAGCCTTTCTTTATGTCAGAAACTGTGTGAAATGAGTCATGGAGATGAACACTCCTTTGAACCGCACAGAACCTAGCAAGGAAAGTAAAGCATAGAAACATGCCTTGTGGTTGAATGTGCTAAGTGCTAAGGAAGTACTGGATAGACTTTGTAAGCCTGAGGAAGAGCATACAAATAAGTCTTAGTGTGGAGACAAGTTTGAGGGGCTTGGGATAAAGGAAGACATTGCAGATGAGGGTAAAGTAGAGACAGGAAATGAGGATTTGCTCACTTTTTCCCTTTGTTGATTTATTTTCTTTATACATAGTACTTCAACAGGTCAGCTGTGGAAAAAAAACAAAAAAAAAACAAAAAAAAAAAACAAAAAAAAAAAAACCACATGCCTGTGTCAGCATTGACTCTCCAAAGGGAAGACCCAAACAAACTCACAGAACTGGTGAGTTGGAAATAGTACATGAGATAAATTTCTTTTCCGTTTTCAACACTTACATTTTAGTTTGTTTATGTAATCTTGTCTCTAGTTATTTGCCAAATGCAATCTGCAGCAAGAGGATGAACTAATAAGGGTCTCAAATAACATAATACCCAGACATACTCAAGGGGACATTTTCAAGTGAGGGCTATTTTCCTTTGGCCAGTCCCAGACATAAAGGTTGAGAGAGACAACATGATCAGAGCCAAGGCTGGAGGCAGTAGAGCAAAAGCAGATCCTTCCATGCACATATCCCTCTGTGATTCTAACGCATTGTTAGACCTTTTTAAACTAGAACCTTCCCATTGGTGGGTTACAAGCAAGCACGTGGACTAAAACTATTAAACATGTCCTTTGCATGACCAGAACAGATGTGAGTTGCCCCTACCTGAGGATTTCACTTGAGAGATTTTATTCTGACTTAAGAGAAAGCCCAGGATGATGAAGCCAGCCAACTTTGGACATGTTCCCCCTTGACAATACTTCTGATATTGAGTTGCTGAAGTTTTGCTGTGTGACTCTAATAACTCACTGACTTTTTCAATATTTTTCTGTATAATAGGGAATAATAATTCCTGCCCTACTGGCATATCTATATTTAACTGTATCTATATAGTGAGTTAAAAGTTGAATACCAGCACTATTCTAGCAATGTTACTTACATAATCTCAGCAAGTCTTCAAAAGACCTCTATGATGGTATTATTTCTACTGTCCTTGGTTTACAGAAAAAAGCATTAAAGCTTAGAGTATTTAGGTAATTTGATTCAAATCACTCTGGTTGTAAGTGTTGAGTCAGGGCCACTTTATCTACATTCATAATTCATGTTCACATTATAAATTATCAGGATTACATTTGTAACAATATAAGCCTCTCACTGCATTGCATTCTATTCATCTTTGTATCTCCTGAAGCATCTTGCAGAATATTGGCACCTAGTAGGAACTCAACAAGTTTTACCTTATAATTCATAAATATGAATGAAAGAATAGATAAGCAAGTAAGTTATTACTCTTTTCATTATCTGTTTATTAATAATGTCATAGGAAAAACTAGATTATCAACTATGGTAAATTATATATCAAGATACAGAGACCTAGAGAATATTGATTAAATATATCATATTATTTTCCCCCAAATAAAGAGAAACAGCACAATGAAAGTCTCTGCAGAAATACAACAGAAGCATTATACCACAAGACATCACTGGATTTACAACAGAGCAGTCTCAGTGTATCTTAATGCTTTAAAGCTTGGTCAGCCTAGATTAATTAAAACAATGATCTCTGTACCAAATGACAACCATGACAATTTTATAATGAGTACCAAAACTTTTGCCATGACATTAAATTTGGGTACTTCTTAAAAACCAGGTTTCAGAAGTACAAACATACACACATGCACACACACATAAACACACACATATAAGTTAGTGATGTGTGTCTCTGTGTGTGTGTATGCATACACACATAGATAGATAGATAGATAGATATTTAAACCATGAAGCTATTGCCTAGATCCAATCTGTGGAGTTCAAAACGGGGTAGGGATATAGGTGGATAAGAAGACAGAAAAGCATATCTTCTATATTTAAAGTAGTAGCAAAAATTGTACTTTGAATGAGCAGAATGCCACCTACATACCTGAGGATTTCTGAGTCCACCTGTGCACTGTACATGTCTAGATCTGTCAACATATCTGAAAAAGGGAGCAGCCAGTAGTTAATCTTAGGATGTTTTGAGTGATAGTGAAAATGAAGGCTATGTGGCATATGCAAAATTCATTTGAGAAGCTGTGAAGGGCACCTCCAAACAAGCAGATGCCTTCCTTCTATTGAAGACTGAGACTGAGATGGCCCGTAAGCATTAAGATACTAGGGGGAGTCCCAGAACAGTCATTCTAGGAAGCTGCTTCTCACACAGGCAGCTCTGTGTAGTGTGTTGCATGCAGTATCAGAGCAAGTAACAGAGCAGATTTATTTATTTACCAACAGCTACATTTTCTCCTCATGTTTGATTAGTAGTCAAAGTTGCTACTACTTGTAAAATTAATAAATCATAATAAAATTAAGAATATCAAGTTGCTCAACAAGCACAATTTTGATTCCTGAAATTTAATCAATTTGTTGTCCATTTGGCAATAATTTTGCTACTTGTTTTATCTTTGCTTTTTGGGTGTATGAATAAAATTTATCGAGCACAGAAGGAAAGTACTGATTGCTTCTTACTACATGAATGCTGGTGTTAAGCCCCTTCCAAATGAGCAATTATACTTGTGCTCCGTAACACTGCTTCTGAGAGTTAGCCAGTCAAGATCAGGATTAGCCCTAGCTCAAGGAGTCAGCCAATCAGCAACATCTACTCTTCAGTGACCAGGGTTCTAGACCAACAGCCAAAAACCCACAAAGAAAGCACTTCAGAAAATTGAGCATTTCTGAGTTGTACCCTTTTCCAGATATGTTTGATCTGAAGTTTTTTTCTTTTTATGAATGTTTATTTATTTATTTATTTGAAAGAGTTAGAAAGAGACAGAGTGACAGAGAGAGACAGAGAGACAGAGAGAGAGAGAGAGAATGAATCAGAGAGAGAGATCGAGAGAGAGAGAGATCATACCCCATAACCTACCTCCTACAGGTTTGGCTCTGCCTTGAGTAGCAAGCAGCACATGTAGCTTCTGGTTTCAGGTATTGTATTGGGAGTCTCTTTCATTTGATGAGAACAATTAACGCTTTTAATAAAGGGATTGAAAGAAACAAAAGAGCAGTTATCTACTATTCACAAACTTTGGTCCTACCCAAGACCTGCCTGAACATTAACCTAACTCTAGAGCAGAGTGCACATCTTAGTTTACTAGTCCAAAACCAAGATCCAAGATGCACTTACTACTGGTGGTTTGTGAGACTGCTTTTCTGGTACACAGATAAACTTAATTTTTTTGCTGTTTATGTATTCTTTAACATATATTTGGGAAAATGGAAAACTGGCATGTCAATTCAGTGATTTCAAAAATATTTTTGCCTCAGAGTTAGTTACTGTGTTCTGAATGTTTGTCAAAGCTGATGCTACCATGATATGAGTGTTTGTGTCTCTGAGAATTCATTTTTGAATAGTGATCACCAAGGTGATGTTATTAGAAGGTGAGGCCATGGGGATGTTATTAGGTCATGAGAGCTCTGCTCTCCTTAGTATTAGTGTCCTTATCAAAAAGGCCTCAGAGAGCCAACTAGCGTCTTCCACCTTGTGAGGCTCCGTGTAAAGTTGTTGTCTGTAAACTGGAGAGAATGAGCATTTACCATTCACTGCCTGGGGTTCCCAGCCTCCAGAACTGGAAGAAATAAATTTCTTTTGTTTATAAGCTACTGAATGGCGTTTTGTTATAGCAGTAAAGCACATAAAATGTGCTCAGTAAAAGGATGGGTGTCGTGGCACAGCAGGTTAAGCCACCACTTGGGGCACCCCCATACCATAAGTGAGTGCTTTATTAAAGTCCAGCGTCATGCTTCCAAACCAGCCTGCTGTGAATGTGCCTGGGAGCAGCGGTTATGTTCCTGCCAGCCACCTGGGAGGCCTGGATGAGTTCCTGGCTCTTGCTTTCAGCCTTTCGTAGCCTCAGCTGTTGGGCATCTGGAGAGTAAACCTAGTTGGAAGACATCTCTTGTTCTTACTCTTGCTCTTTTTGTCACTTTGCCTTTCAAATAAACACATAAATCTTAAATAAATAAAAAGTAAGATTGTGCTCAGTGAATATTTGTTGACTGGCTAAAATTCCAGATAAGCCATAGGATAATCAAAGGCAACCACACATGCATATTAAAATAGCACATAGAGAGTAGACTAATGCCACAGAGATAAGCATGAATATCTCCTTCAGTGTGATGTCATTTGAGAAGTCTTTCTTAAGGATCCATGCCTAAGGTGACATCAGAGAACTCTCTGAAAACTCTTAGCATCTGTCTTCCTATTCATTTAAAATTTAACACATATTTCATTGTAAATTAGTAGGGAATTTCAGTTCACAAAACAATTTTACATACGTTAATAATTAGATTGTTTTAACCATTTGATGAGACAAACAGGGCATGACTTTCTAGTGTGATAGTAGGAAGCGAGGGCTCATGCAGGGTAAATGACTTCCTCAGCTTGAACAAATATTTATTTAGCACTTTCCCTGTGCAAGGCTTAATTGGCTATCAGTTCTGCAGGAAGCCTTCATTTTGTAGTGGTTGCTAATGTGATGACTATATCTAAATCTTTGATTTACTTTGTGACTAGTATGGCTAGGATAAGAATTATCTTGAGTGGGACTGGCACCGTGGCACAGTAGGTTAATCCTCTGCCTGCGGTGCCAGCATACTATATGGGTGCCGGTTCTAGTCCTGGCTGCTCCTTTTCCAGTCCAGCTCTCTGCTGTGGCCCAGGAGGGCAGCAGAGGATGGGCCAAGTGCTTGGGCCCCTGAACTAGCATGGGAGACCAGGGGGAAGCTCCTGGCTCCTGGCTTCGGATTGGCACATCTCTGTCCATTGCGGCCATTTGGGGAGTGAACCAATGGAAGGAAGACCTTTCTCTCTGTCTTTCCCTCTCACTGTCTGTAGCTCTACCTTTCAAATAAATAAATAAAATATTAAAAAATTATCCTGAGTATATGTAAAGTAAAGGATGAAAAATTAATTCTGTAAAACTACTACAAATGAAGGGAAAAAGCTCTGTGTTTTTGACAAAATTTTGTATAAAAAACTTTGTTTATGTAGATAATGCTAGACTTTCTATTCTTTATTTTTGCATTTTGTTTTAGAAATTGTTGAAATTTGTTCTCAAATACCAGGAATATAATTGGTATCTTAGACTATTTTCTGAGGCTATAACAAAATACTGTAGTCTGATGAAGTTCTAGTTTGTTTGCTGTGCGGTTCTACAGGTTGGGAAGGGCCTCTGAGCTGCATCCTTACTTGATAGGAGGACAAGCCAGCTTGTGCAAGACAGAAATCAAAAAGGGGTGAACTCACTTTTATAACAAACACAGTGTTTGTGATAACTAACTCATTCACTCAGTAACAACAGTAATCCATCCAGGAGCACAGAGCTCTTGTGACTTAAACACTTCCCGTTATCTCCCACCTCCCAACACTGTTGCAATGGCAGTTAAATTTGAAGATGAGTTTCAGAGGGCACATTCAATCCTAGCAATATGTTCTATTATTTATTTCTTTATTTATATAGCAAATTATATTGACAGGTACCTGGAACAAGCACTTTTAGCCATTTTGTGTATTATTTGAAACCAAGGGCATACCATTTGATTATATATATTTAGAATTTTATGTTCATATATATTTGTTAGGGATATTTGTAGATTTATTGTTTTAAACTATTTCAATTGAGTTTTTATCTTATTTTTAAAGATTTATGTATTTGAGAGAATAGAGAGAGAGATTGATCTTCCATCTGCTAGTTCACTCCGCAAATGTCTACAACAGCCACAGCTGGGCCAGACTGAAACCCAGAGACCGGAACTGCATCCAGGTATCTCACATGGGTGGCAGGGGTCAAAGTACTTGGGCCATCTTCTGCTGCCTTCCTAGGTACATTTGTAGGGAGCTGGGTCAGAGGCAGAACAGCTGGGACTCTAACCAGAGTTCATATGGGATACGGTGTCGCAGGAAGTGGCTTAACTTACTGCCACATGCTGGCCCTGGGGTTTGTCTTAAAATGATATAAAATGAACTGAGCAACCTACCATCTTTTTCTAAGAGATGTAGAGGTACACACTCTTTAGGACTCTTTATTTAATGTTGCATCCTAGAACCTAAGATAGTAACTGACATATACTTAGCACTGGATAAAAATTTGTTTAAGAAAGGAAGAGAGGGGGAAGGAAGGAAGGAAGAAAAAAAGAACAGGAAAGTGTGATTTCTTAAAAGTCTGTTGAGAATCAGCTTTTCAGTAAATATATTTGGTAGTAAATATAAACACTTTCAACATCTTCTATATTACCTTGTCTAATCAAATTTCCAATACCTTTTTATTTACCTTGAATTATTTATGCTATGTATTTTCTCTAGGTTTCTAAATTTGTTGACAGAGTTGTTTGTAATATTCTCGAACTTAGTCTGTGTAAGATGTGTTTATGTCTTCTTTCTCATCCACAACTTTGTAGATTTTTGTACTTTCTCTCAATCTTTTCCCCTTAATTTAAATTATAAGATGTTTGTATCTTGCTTGGGGCTTGAAAAAACTAACTTTTGAATTTCTCTCTTCTACTATTTTCATTTTGTTTTGTTTTCTAGTCCATTACTTTCATATTGCATTAAATTAATTCTCTTTTTCTACTCTGCTTTGGTAGGTTTTGTTTTTCATTTTCAAAGATGTATATTAACTTCCCTTAGTATTATTCTTTCTGGTTTAATATGAAGTCATTTAAGGTTATAGCTTTAGCCATGAATATTGCTTTTGCTTTTTCCCATAAGGGCTAGTATAAAGTACTTTTTATTTTCATTCTTTCCAGATAGAATGTAATTTTATTTTTATTTCCCCTTTAGGCCAAAGTTTATATAGGAATGTGATTCATAATTTCAGAGGATAAGACATTACCATTTATATTTTTCTTATATCATTTAATTATTTTCAGAATATGGCCTTCATAATAAAAAATTTTGTTGAAGTCTTTTAAGTATCCAAATATATGACCAATTTCTTTAGATTTCCATTGAACATAACAAAGATAGTCTCCATTCCCAAAGTTTAAGTCTCAACACATCTATTCAATTAATTGACTATATTGTTAAGTTTCTCTATGTATTTGTTAATATTTTATCTACTAGATCTTCCTGATTCAGAATAATTAAAATTCAAATATGTCACTACCTTTTTTTTTTTTTTAACTTAAGTCTCTTTGACTTACTAGTAGCTTTACTTATTTGAATTTTGGGTTGTTTTGTTACCTACAAGGTAATGATTGTATGTCCTTTATAAATTATATTTAATTACATTTAATTGCTTTTTTCATTTAGGGATTTTAATTTTATAATCTACTTTGATTTTATGCTTCTTGGCCTTTTGGCTAAGATCAAGTGTACTTTGATATTTATATTGTCCCTTATGGTTTTAAATTTGTATTTATCTAATCTTTGTGTGGACTTTCATCTTCATACTGTATTTTTTCATTTTGCACTGTATTACTCATAAATTATATATTGTCCAGTTTTACTTTTATTCCAATATAACATTCTCTGTCTTTATTGGAAAAATTCAATGTTTTATTTATATATTATGTTACTCTTGCTTTTATTCCTAATTTTGTTTCTATTTTTTTTTCTGTTTCTTTTTCCTTTGGTTGCCTGTGTGATTGAGTTATTATTAGCTTTATTAATTGGTGTTTTCTCTTAACTTGTAAGTTCTAATAACACTTTAGCTTTTACTTGGTTAGCTTCCCTTTCCTCATGCTGATCATTCTATGCATAATCATTTAAGATTTTGTGAAATAAGATTGTAACTCTTTCCCATGAAGTTTCTTTATTCCCTTAATGCCTCCCTCTCTGTTCTTCCAGTAAGGCCAGACCTTTAGAATATTTCCTCTTGCCCCATCTGAACTCCATGTGAGACAAATGGAATGCTTTTGTTTCACCCTTTTTACGACCATCCAATATCATTCTCAAATAAAGTTGTTCTTTTAGTTTCAGGCAATTCTTATAATTTTTCTTAGCACTAGGACTCTTCTATTTGATAGATTCTTTTTTAGCACTTAATTTATAAATTCCTAGACAGCCTATGGTTCAGTTATATTTAATTGTAATTTCTTACCAAGTTTTTTGCTCACAAGTTTTACCTCTTATTTTCCACCTGTCATAGCCTCGGATTTATTTATTCTGTCTTCAGTTCATTCTTAAGTTGTCCTCAGATTGGATATGTGAGTGAAGTAATCACTGCAAATAACAATCTTATAAACTGTCAGTGAGTAATTTCATATCATAGATCCAGTCCATTATTGTAAAACATCTGTGGATATTGTTCTATCATCTCATAGCTTTTGCAGTGGAAAACTTCATCACCAATCTATTTTTTTCCTTTGTAAAATAATTGTTTCTGTCCCAATGCATTAAATATTTATTTGTCTCTATCATTGGAACTCAGGAATTTTATGATGATACATATAGAGTATGTATCATTGAGTAACAGTTTTATGTGGAGCTTATTGCGCTACTTCAATATTCTGACTCAGACATTTTTCAACTCAGGGCTATTTTTCTCAATTATTTGTTTAATTATTGATCCTCCTGCAACTGTATCTTTTTCTCATTATTAAACTTTCATTTTTTCATAAATCTCTCTTTTGAAATATTTCTGTATAGTTTTTCTTCTTCTAGATTTAACATATTCTTCCACTTGATGTTTCAAGTTACCAATGTGAGCATCATTAGTGCTAGCCTTCTCTCTCACTCTATCTATGCAGTTATTAAACTAAAAAAATCATGTAGTTTTAGTTCCAGGAACTATACTCGGTGCTATATTTGGATCTCTGTCCATGTTGCTCTCTAATCTAGTTGTAAAATTCATAAAGGAAGAGAGGTTCTGTGTTTTCTGCTCTGGCTGATAGGTCCCTTCAATAGGATGTCACCTTCCTATGTCTACTCACTTGGGTACCTTATGAGGAGCTTTTCTGAGAATGGTGGGAGGCATGGCATGCTCTGCCCTGCGACTCACTGTAGATAGAACAGACCTTCCATCCTTCTTCTCTCAGCACACAAAAGCAGAGCCTCTTTGTTCTGTGAGCTCTTGCATTCTCCACATCACACAGGTAGAGATGAGTAAACCTTGCTCTTCAGCTCTTCTGCAGATTTTTGTGTTCATGGAGATGCTGAAGTTCAGGAGAGTTGAAATAACTTTATCCCCAGAAATAGAAATTTTCAGGTCTTTGAGCATTTGTATGAACCCCTGGAATTCTGATACAACTGGGACAAAATATGAAAATAGGCCCATTTTGCCTGTTGACCCCACAAGAAGTGACTAAGTTGAAGTCAGAATCCTGAGTAGAAGGATGTGGGACATTTGAAGCCACCATCCTCCCGGAATTTTCTCTAGTTTTCTCTTTTTTTTCAAAAAGGTTTATATATTTCTTTTGAAAGACTTATAGAGAGAAGGAGAGACAGAGAGAGAGAGAGATTTTCCATCAGCTGAGTCATTCCCCAGATGGTCATAACGGCCAGCACTGGGCCAGACCAAAGACAATAGTTTCGTCTGGGTCTCTCACATGGGTGGCAGGAGCCCAAACACTTGGGCCATCTTCTGCTTTTCCCTGGCCATTAGCAGGGAGCTAGATAGGAAGTGGAGTAACCAAGACACAACCCAGCACCCATATAGGATGCCAGCCTCATAGGCTGCTAGGGCAACGTTTTTGAAAACCTTCAACTTAATAGTGGTCCTCCTTATCCTCTAATTAACAAGTGCAGTTTCGGACTAAGCACTTACCTCTTTGGGCTTCAGAGTCCTTATCATTAAAATAAGGATGCTCCTTCTAAGAATCTAAGGTATCTCTCCACTCTTCTAGCTAATTGGCTCCATTGTACAACTGCCATATACGCAAGTGAGAATTACCACTCCATGTATCTGCTCTGAGGAGAAAAATTATTTTGGAGAAAAACTTGGCAAAATAAGATCTTAAGCTGCCAACAAATTATTCTGCAAGATTTCAAAACATTAAGTTTTAGCATTCACTCTCAAAGTCAAGCCAATTTAGCTTAAGGGAACACTATTGTTTGAGTTGAAAAAAATCAAACCTAAATTGTGGTTATGCATCTGGCATTTCTAATATAAGTATGAAAGCAATAGATTTGCCTGCTTTTTTTCTAAATCACACAAGCTGCATAAAGTATATACACATATGGAATTTCTTTTCACATCCACAAAGTTAAAATCAAATTGTGACTGCAAAGATTTGTTCCTTAGAAGTTTAAGGCCAAACTGCCTAAGAATTTTTACAGTGCATTATTCTTTTGTGGAGATGGTTTTTCCCTTTGTTTTTTATTGCTCCATTTAGACTGTATTTAACCACAGACAGTGTTGGAGAAGCCACAAACCTAAGTACCAGATGCACCCTCTTCATGCCACATGTGGAGCATGTTAGTCATCTCTTTGAGTCCAGTTTGTTTGCTCTGCTTGGAGTGTCCTTCCTGCCTCCTTGTTCTTCCTATGATTCCAAAGTTTAATGGCCTTTCAGTCTCTGGCATTGAATATGTTGATTCCAGCAGCCATGGGTGTGGGGCAGAGGTTTGGAAAATTTAAGTGTAGATTCCATGTCTTCAATACAGTACAGATGGTCCCCATTTATGATTTCTCAACTTTGCAATGGTTCAAAAGACATACACATTCAGTAAAATCTTACTTTGAGTTTTGAGCTTTCCTGGTCGAGTGATATGTGGTATGACACTGTAGCTTATTGCTAGGTAGCAGCAATAAACTGCAGCTCCCAGGCTGCCTCTTGATCAAGAGGGAAAACAACCAACACTCTGTAGTGTGCTGTGCTGCTAAGCCAGGATGTTCAGTAGATTTGGTATATGGAATGCAGTTTTCATTTACAATAGTTTCAATTTACAATGGATTTATCAGGACATAACACCATTATAATCAAGGAGCATCTGTATTATAGATGAATCACTCAATTTTGCAAGCTACTTTAGAACTCTGTTTATTACCTTTATATATGTAAACTTTTCCTCTCTCCTATTTGATTTTAAGCAGGTTAGGGTGATGTCTATGTTTTTGTTACCTCGTGTCTCCTTAGGAACACAACCAGTCCCTTGCCAGTAGATGTTCATTACATTGCATAATATTATCTGAGTTTCTAAATATCTTTTCCACTTAAAATTCCATGGTGCTCGAAACAGAAGAGCTAATGGAATAATCAAAAGATCATTCTAGGTAGAATCTGCTCTTCCAAAAATATATTAAAAACACTTATTATTCCACTATCAATATATTGCTCAATGTTCATAGAAGAAGATTAAAGTTTTTCCACTGAACAGTGAGAAACTATTCTAAACTCAAACAAATCTAGTCAAATTTCATCACAAATATTCTTGACTTGGAATAGGCAAGACATTTTTTTGAAGATTTATTTTGCTTGAAAGGTAGAGATGCATATACAGAAAAAGAGGAGAGAGCGAGAGAAAGAAAGAGAAAGAAAGAAAGGGAGAGACTTTCCATCCACTGATTCACTCCCAGTTGGCCACAGTGGCCAAGGAGAGTCAGGTGAAATCAGGAGCCTGGAAATCCATCTGTGTCTCCCAGGTGGATGCAGGGGCCCAAGCACTTTGAGCATCTTCCATTGCTTTCCCAGGCACGTTAGCAGGGAGATAGAGCAGAAGTGGAGCATCTGGGACATGAACCAGCACCTGTATCCAATGTCAGCATTGCGGGATATGGCTTAACACCCTATGCCACCACACTGGCCCCAGAAAAATATGTCTTGATTCAAAAGTTTTGAATTATTTTTTTCTTTTGACCTGCTGATGTCCTAGACTGTAGTTTGGGTGATGGATAGATTGGAATCAATTGTTTACACTGTAACTATCCCTGCTATTGCTTCTGTGCAATTGTGCTGGAGCAGCAAATAAGGGATTAGAGGCTAACTCTTTAGAGGCAGCGGCAATACACATCCGTCTGTTCCTGAAACAGTGTAATATGGACGGTGTAAAGCCTGAATTGCCAAAGATCACAGCACATTGTTATTCTGGCAGGAAGGGTCATCTTGAGCAAAAAATAACAGTAACAATGACTACTTAGTTCTTATCTGTTGCTGTCCAACAACCTCTCCATCCTTCCCTCCCACACACAGAGCAAAATATAAAATCTTAAGAATTGTAATGAGCTGTTGATGATCAGATTGCTATCAATGGCAAAATATATCATGGTCTGTATGACGGTCAGCATACAATAGGTTTGGCAAGAAGGGCTCGTGTTCTTGATTCTAATGAGTTGACATTTTGCGCAATCCCTGCCCTTTTCATTTCTGCTGGATGCTATTGCAGAAGTGAAGATTTCCTCTCTGTTTTTTCCCTGTGCATCTCACAGCAAACTCTGACTCTCTTGCCAGCAGGAATATTAGTAAAATGAGTGAGTGATAATTCTGGGGATTTTTAGACCTGTGTTTTGTTTTTATCATTGTGCCTCTTGCAGAAAGAAAACAGTGGCCCATGGCAAAGATCAGGAGGAGGAGCCTTTCCTCTGTTCTTCCCTCTCTCTGCTGACTTTGGAGTATTCCGATCAGAGCTGAGGTTGTGAATGCAGTGGGAGAATGGTTCTGTAATTTCAGTTATCCCGCAGACAAAACAAACAGCTGAATCTTCCTTGGAGGCCTGAGAACCTAGAACATGGGTCTCCTTCAGCTAATGCAGAGAAAAGGAGAAAAAAAAAGTTTGGAACAAGACATTTTCTGGCCTTTTGAGCAACCATGAATTAGGCAGAGGACAAGTTAACTAACTTGTGTTTTTTGTTTACTTTGTTTTGTGAGTAAGTGTGTATTTGGTCTTGGGTCCAGCTTCTATGAATTGTCTACATTAGATTTCTTAAGCATTTTGTGTGTGTGTGTGTGTGTGTACATAAGTGTTTTCAAACTGGTTAAAACCATGTGGCTTGGAGTCAAAAGACCTAAGTTCAAATCCCAGTTCTGCCATTTACCAACTGGAGGATCATCAGTTTGGGAAGCACAAATGATTTTAGTCTTGGCTCTACCTTTTACTAGTTGAGTACCTCTAGGCAAGTTGCTTAAACTTTTGAATCAACTTCCTATGTGTAAAATTGAGATAACGATAGGTGCAGTAAGGAATTTGTTAAGTAATGCATGTGTGCTTACAGAACTTTTGGAGCTGAAATGGATACAGTAAATGCTCAGTAAACATGAACATTTTAAACCTCATTTCATGAAACTTATTGATGCATGTAAGCTTGGGGAGAAAGATTGCCTTGTGAGTGACACTTTATGGTTGCTAAGCCAGGGTAAGTGTGATATCACTCTACTCTATGCTACAGAGCACACACATACACATATACAACCCAGAAAAGAAATTTGAGCCTTTATAACAGAGATGTAGGTGCAGGATTAGATATTTAAGAAATAGGTCATGGCAGTGATTTCAGTTTTTTAAAGACATCTTTATTAATTGAAATGCAGAATGACAGAGAGAGAGAAAAAAAGTGAGAAAGTGATGGAGAGAGAGAAGGGAGGGATGGCGGAGGGAGGAGGGAGGGAGAGAGACAAGAGAGAGAGGAGAGGAGAGAGAGGAGAGAGGGAGGGAGGGAGGGAGGGAGGGAGGGAGAGAGAGAGAGAGAGAGAGAGAGAGAGAGATCATCTATCCACTGGTTTACTTCCCAAATGGCTGCTACAGCTAGGGCTGTGTCAGACCAAAGCCAGGAGCCGGGAACTCCAACCAAAATGTCTCCCACTTGGGTGACAGGGGGCCAAGCACTTACAGGAACTGGACTGGTAGCAAAGCAGCTGGGACTGGAACTGGCATCTGTTAACAGGATGCCAGTGTTACAACGGGCAACTTACCCAGTGCGCCACAATGTCAGTCCCTGATTTCAGTTACTGAACTTGTTGAATCAAAACTGTTCCACAACTCTAACCCAGAGTAACAGACAGTGCCTTAAATGACCTCCTCACCTAGCTTTTGCTGCTGAAGGAATCAACTAGTCCTACTCTCAACTTGTCTCAAACTCTGGCAACCTCCTGGCAAAAAACAAACATTAATGTAGATGCCATTTGAACCCCTTCACTGTGATTTCTGAAAGCCTGCTGTATGGTAATCAGTCCTGTGAAACAAGAAGAAAAAACTCTCAAACCCTTGATGACTTCTTTTTGCTCAAATGCTCTGCAAACTGTTTAAGTTTGGTTCTCAATTGCTGTTGGTGACATTTCTGCTCAGGCAGTAATGAACTGTGTCAGGACAGATGTGAAACCCCAGGAGAAAAGAGCTTCAGACACCAGTGAAACTTGGTCAGACCTTCCCAGGAAACCACACAATCCTCATGGAACACTGGGAATAGCTTTGGTTTTTTGCAGATATAATTGTTTTACAAGAGTGACCTTCTATGTAGTTCATTTAATCAGTGCAAGCCAATGGTCACTGCCCTTATTTATTTTTATTCCCCAAAGAGGAATCAGCTTATAAAAATCAAAAGTGTCTAAACAAGAAAACGAATATATAGAGAAGGGAGAGAGGGAGAGAGGGAGAGAGAGAGAAAGGAAACCATATTGCAATAGTTTATAACTGATTTATCTTAAATGCTTCAGCATGAATGGTGTCCTTGATTAATTCTTACAGTTCCTATTCATTTCTTGCTAATATAGTTCATAGCATTTGCACACTGAAACCTATTTCACGATGGCATATGATCACTGCTTCTTTGTTAGTATCTGATAGATGACTACAGTGACACTGAGCTTTCTATTTGGCTAGTAATTGTACTGCCCAATGTTATATTAGCCCTTCCTTTAATTTCAGCAGATCAACCAGTTGCTATGAGCAATTGGCAAAAGCATGGAGTTTGAATTTTAAGACTTCTGTTTACAACCCATTCTAAGAAAAGGATAACTGAGCTATGTAAAAAGGAGGAAGTATAGGGGCCAGCACTGTGGTGCAGCAGGTTAAAGCTCTGGCCTAAAGAACCAGCTCCCTGCTAATGCCCCTGGGAAAGCAGCAGAAGATGGCCCAAGTCCTTATGTCCCTGCACCTATATGGAGATCCAGAAGATTCTCCTGGCTCCTGCCTTCAGATCAGCGCAGGTCCAGCTGTTGCAGCCATGTGGGGAATAAACCAGCAGAGGAAAGACCTTTCTCACTCTCTGTCTCTGCCTCGCTCTGTAACTCTGTCTTTCAAATAAATAAAATAAATCTTTTTTTTTTAAAAAAGAGGTAGTGTAAGCTGTGAAAGAAATAACCACAGAAATGTTTAGTTGCCATCTTTCTAATAGATTGGATATTGTTCAGTGTGGAATTGCACTTCTCAAGGCTAACTTAGCAGCATATATGCTTTTTAATTTGTTTATACACTTACAAATCTGACAAGTTGAGTGGTAGACATAGAGACAGAATGTGTGTCAGTCGGCAGCCTCCAACTGTCAGCTTCTTTGGCAAAGAGCCTCCTCATCCAAGGTCGTGGCCCATACCTAAGTGTTGGAGCATGAGAGAATATAAAGATATGGCCATTTTAACCAAATTTGGGACAGCTCAATCAAGCAGTATTTGCTTCAGACCTTGTGGGAAATAGGGTACATATGCTAAAGACAGGAAACAGTAGAGAACCAATAACAGAGGAGAAAAGAGGAAATAACATCAGCTTAACAAGCAAAGGTACCAGTTAACTCATTAAAGGAGAAATTTTTCTCTTGACTCAATCTTCATATAAGTGTTTTAAGACTAGACTATACTGCTCAAAAGTACTTAAATATTGCTTGTAAAATGGGTAAAACAATGAAAACTCTTTAGTCTCTTCAACAAGTCTAATGGGTAAAATGGGTAAATGGATGAAATAATGAAAACTCTTTGGTCTCTTCAAAGAGTTTTGGTTGACTTTGCAATTAATTTAGAACAGTACTTGTGTTTCCTCAATTATTTCTTTTGTTAGAATTCTCTTACTTTTTGGAACCTTACTCAGCACGGAGTCCAAACATCCAGCTAAACACAGAAGTAACCCTTCTGTTCAGTAGAATGTTCCCTGCATGTTTCATGCCTTTGGTCCAGGCAGTTGGGAGCAATGTGGAGAACAAATACAGAGAGTTAGATGAAATCGAGTTGACTGCTGGAGTCCTGTAATCTATTAAAGTGAATACCAGTCAATGTCACATAAGAATATGTAGAAAGTATCTGTAGATTTGAAGACATACCAGAAGAAAAGAAATACTACAGCTAAACTGTAGTATTAAGGGGTGTTTAGGTAAGTGGGTTTTTGAAGGTTTATTTGCTTATTTATTTGAAAGGTGGATAGAGAGAGAATGAATGAGAATCTGAGAATATCTTCCATCTGCAGGTTCACTACTAAATGGCTGCCTTAGCTTGGGATGATCCAGGCTGATTCCAGGAGCCTGAAACTCCATCAAGTATTCCCACAAGGGTATCAGAGACCAGGCACTTGGTCCACCTTCTGCTGCCTTCCCACGTACAGTAACAGAGAGCTAGATTGGAAGCAGAGCAGCTGGACACTGTAACTGGCTCTGATAAGGGATGCCAACATTGCAAGCAGAAGCTTTCCCCCACTGCACCACAATACTGATCCCATAGGTAAATGAATTGATTCAAAATAATTTAATTAAAAATAAATCAGTTCTGAAGGAAAATAGCTTAAGTAGTAAACAAAGCAAAGAAGGCAGAAGAGGATAGGGAAATTTAAGAAATTGAATAAGGGAATAAACAAATTTGGGAAATCCAAAGATTTACTCATGAATTAAAAATTAGGAAATAAGAGGATAATATAAAACCCTTTCATTGCTAAGAACTTTAATTTTTAACATACTTCAGCCTAACAATGTGTTCTGCACACCAGGGAACAGCAATTTTTGTCTTATTTTTTACATGAGTATACTGAAGTTTGAAGATCATTAAAAAGTACATTTTATAAATTGCAACCATGGATAGTTTAAAAGCTGGGATCTCTGTGGTCTGTTCTCTTGATTCTGGTCTTAGATTTCTTCTTATTAGACCTTGATGAATGTCTTCTAGGACTGAGAAGGGCAGATTCTGAGCTGCCAGGCCCCCATTCTTTATGTAGCCCAAGGAGAACTTAAAAGAAAATGAAGAACTTTGTCCTTAGAAACAAGCCATCTGTTACAGAGCAGCACAAAACAGCCAGGCATTCATGAGCTTCACATCAGTTCTGCCAGGATCTGGCTGGGCAGCCTCTATTGCAAGCTGTTTAATCTCTAATTCCTGTAAATCAGAAACTATATCAACTGGTTGGTGAAGAGTTTGGAAATGCCTAGGGCAAAGTAAATGCAACAATGTACACCAACCTAGCTTTCCCTAAGACCATCTCTACAAATTGTTCCTCTTTCCTGGGCAGGTCACTTCCTTCAGGTTTAACACCAGCTGCATGCCTGTATTTCCAAGCGTTATATTCATACCACTCAAGGCATGATGCTTAGGTATATTTTTAAAGACTTATTTATTTGTTTTGAAAGAGAGAGAGAGGGTGAGACAGAGTTCTTCCATCAGCTGGTACACTCCTGAGATGGCTCTAATGGCCAGTACTGGGCCAGGCGAAAGCCAAAAGCTTCATCTGGGACTCCCACATGACTGGCAGGTATCCTAACACTTGGGCCATATTCTATTGCTTTTCTTAGGCCATTAGCAGGGAGCTGGATGGGAAGTAGAGCTGCCAGGACATGAACAAATGCTCGTATGTGATGCCAATGTTGCAGGCGGCAGCTTAACACACTATACCACAATGCCACCCCATGTATTCAGATATTTTTAGGAAAACTTAACAAGGATAATGATTCTCATTCAAAAGATACATGAATCAAAATGCAGTCTGGTTCTTATTGTTTACCTAACATTTTAAATCAATTCTTTATAATATAGAATCAGCAGTATCAGGAAATCATCATGCATTTCCTAAATTTCTCACTATCTCTTTTGAACTCTTGTTTGTCTCATCCATTTATTTTCTTTATCTTTAGAGGAAAAGTTAAAAAAAAAAAGATGCCTTGAAATTATAGGAAAGGAGGGGCTGATGCTGTGGCATAGTGAGTAAAGCCACCACCAGCAGTGCCGGCATCCTTTATGGATGCTTGTTCGAGTCCTGGCTACTCCACTTTCGATCTAGCTCTCTGCTGTGGCCTGGGAAAGCAGTTGAAGATGGCCCAAGTACGTGGGCCCCTGCACCCACATGGGAGACCTGGAAGAAGCTCCTGGCTCCTGGCTTCAGATGGGCCCAGCTCCGGCCATTGCAGCCATCTGGGGAGTAAACTAGCAAAACACTAATTCATTCTCTCTCTCTCTCTCTCTCTCTCTCTCTCTCTCTCTCTCTGCAACTGCCTTTGTCTCTCTGCAACTCTGCCTTTCAAATAAATAATTTTTTAAAAAAAGAAATTACAGGAAAGGAAACAATAATTTTTGAATGTTTTCCATTTTACCAAAGATAGCTCTTTTGTGATAAACAGATGTGATATACTTCGATGATGCAGCATGAAAAATAACTGTGAATACCAAGCATGGTCCAGTCTCAGGCACTTGGCAATCATTCCCTCTGCCTAAGCCACCTGTATCAAAGATCCTATCACTCTAACTCTCTCACCTCCTCTAAGACTTTACTCAAATGACACATCTTAGTCAAGCCTTCCCTGTCCACAACTACCCTATATAAGATGGCAATCCTGGGGCATTGTGGCTCAGCAGTTAGCTGCAGCTTGTGATGCCTGCATCTGTGTCAGGGTGCCAGTTGGAGTCCCAGCTACTCTGGTTGTGATCCAGCTCCCTGCTACTGTACTTGGGAAGGCAGCAGAAGATGGTCCAAATGTCTGGGCCCCTGCCATCCAAGTGGGAGGCCTGAATGGAGTTCCAGACTCTTGCCTTCAGCCTGATCCAGCCTGGCTATTGCAGGCATTTGAGGAGTGAACAAGAGAATTGTGATCTCTGTCACTCTGCCTTTCTAATAAATAAGTAAATAAGAAAATCATTTTGTAGAGATATTGCAATCTCTCCTAGCATGCTCTAATCCCTTTTTTCTACTTAATTTTCCCATGAAAATCACTGCCTTTTGACATGCTCTATAGTTTACTTATAAGCGGGGGCAGGAGATCTGCAAGTGATTGTAAGATGGATTCTGGAATCAGTTTGTATACATTTAGGTTCCAACTCTGTCCATGACAAGCTCTAAAACCTTGGGAAAATTACTAACATTATCTATAAATTGGGAATAGTAATAATGGTAACTATCTCATCAAGCAAGTGTTGAAATCAGATCAATGCCTGGCACATAATAAGCACTGTATTAGTATTTGCAATTAAGCAATTATCCCATGTGATTAGAACATACATTCTACGTGAGGGTGGTAGATTTTGCCTCTTTTGTTCACCAGTGTGTCCCCAGCAACCACATGAGTTCTGGCAAAGAGCAAGTATATAATAAATATTTACTCAACTTGTGAATGAAGAAAGGACAAGTGCTTGGGGAGGACCAGAGTCTGTAGTTAATTCACATTTGGCCACATACAAAGACACTAAGCTCCTTTAGTTTTGGTTTCTCAAGTACTCTCAAATTTTTGTTTTAGAAGTCCATCCATGAGTACATGATAGAAAATTGATACAGTATTTTCCCTGTTCATCTAGATGTTCTGTTATCTGGGACAGTAAAGGGAAAAAAATGAGAAAGTTGTATTGATTGAAAGTTTTAGAATCTCTAATTCCCATAATTCCCTTAAGGGTGGAAACTCCTATTCATACTAGCTAGGAGGACCTGAGGCTGCCAGCCCCTCTGTATAGCTATGTGTGTGCTACAGCCCTTCCTGCACTGCCCAAGTCACACCTCTATTCCTGTACAGTGGGAAACCATAGCTTCTATGAAACCACTGCTTAGACCACACCCCAGTACCAGCCAAAAGTAACCAACATGGCTGCCAACTGTGTCCCCATGATGACCTTTAGCTAATTTTAAGGTCATTATAATAAAATGACCATGGTTGACACTCTTAATCCCATCGTGTACCCAAAGCCTTAGTTCTTCTGGAATTTCCAAAACAGAACAAGGAAAATGGGTGGTACCCAAGCCAGGCTCCTACCCCTTGCAAATTTTCAATTAAACCCTAACCCAGATACTACCCTTAGGTCCCTAGACACCACTCACCAAATCATAGAAAGGATTGGGACTCAAAACCTGTTGAATGCTGCTCTCTCTTAAGTGTGCCCATACTCCTCGAGTGTTTACTTTCATTTTGCATGCAAATAAATCTTGTTCCTCTGCTGACCTTTATCTATTTATCTCCTTCGATTCTTTCTTAAGTCAAAGAACCTGACCACAGCCACTTCTTGCCATCAGCAATGTATCTAGGAGAATTATTCAGCATTGGATACAAAGCTCCCCTGGAGAAGGGAATGGCATATGGAATGCAGGAGCAGTACAAGGAAATCCAGGACAGAAGGACTAGGGTTCTGGTAAAACACTAAAGGCAGTAGTGAGCAAGGAAAACAGATACCCAGGAGGCATAATTCATTTGAAAACACAGTATTTTGAGAGATTAACCAATGTGTTTCTCCTTCCAAAGCCTCCTCCAATAAGATATTATTAAACAAAAAAGCCCCCAAAAATGAGTCAAAACTCAGCTTTTGAGCATCAAATGAACTGATGAATATTGAAGCAGAGCCAGTGGCATGAGACACAAAGAGTTATGCGTTTCAGAAGTCTTGGCCTTTGGAGTCAAAATCCACAGCCCTGAGGGACACAAGGAAAACAGTTTATACACTAAGTAATAGACAGGAAAGAACACAAAGCTAGCAAGAGCTAATTTAACCCTCATAGCAAGGTTAAATGTCTCTATGCTGGATGAGAGTTGAGCAAGAGAAAAGTAAGATTTTAAATTCAAGAATGGGGTCCTATGTCTATGACTTTCCATCTGGCAGAGACCGGGAGCCGAGACTTCAGAAACCCAGATCCATCTTGGAGGTCTGATGGAAGGGTCAGTCATTCCTGTCTTCCTGATCAGAGTGTGAAGAGTCAGTTAGCCTTGGCTATCTCCTCTGTGTCACACCAGGAGTTGATGCTCATGTGATACAAAGTAACCTTATGAAGTTCCTATTCTTAGGCATGATGTGAGGCTATTCTGCCCGTTCACCACAGTCTGCTTGCTGTGTAGATAAAGCCCAGAGAGCAAGGGTCTACAGGACCTTGCAGTCTGAAGAGCAAAGTGGAATGACCACATTTTTTACTTTCTGGATTCTGATGCTTTGATGCTTGGGGCTTTGCTTATCCCAGAGGGACTACTCCAACTGGGTTTGACCAATTTGTAAAGACAGTAAACAACCTGCCAGCCCTACTAGTTGTTTTTTCTTTTCAGATGCAAACAAACCAACCCAGAACCCATACTCATCACCATCTCCTTTATTGGATTCTCACATTCTGATCCACTATCCACTTGACATAAGGAGCAGATAGCAGATATCTAGGGACACCCTGTACACACCAGAGCCAACTGAAGTATTTCAAACTACCCAATTCTAAACCTGCTTAATCTGTCTTGCCTGTTTCTTCCCTTGGGTTCCACAACAAATTCTCTTGCTCAGAGTCCCCGTTCTCTGCCACCTGACCATCCCCATTGCTCCCTCATGTGGGCCTCCAAGGCATGATGTATCATTTCCTCTTGAAACATGTGCTTTTCAATGGCAGTAGTCTACTAATCTGTTGGTTACTCTGCCTAAATAATAAAATTAATGTAGGTCTAATAAACCCTATGCTAAAATAGGGAGTACATTATAGATCATTAAGAAGAAACCATAAGCAATCTTAAGACCAGTGGACAGATGAAAGCAAGTAGCCAATTTCTCCTTCCTACTGATGCATGGCTACACCAGAGTCTTCCAAAATGGACTCAACCTGGAAAAGAAAGTAAAATCCTGAATTTATGGAGAAAACTCTAAAATCAATGAGTTAATCCTGAATTGATCATGAATAAGCTGACAGTTTTTATCCCTTACCAGAAGGCATAAATTAGTTTATGTTAAAGTAAAGAGTTAGTTTTCCTATATCTAAGAGCTTGTGGATTGCAATCTGAATACTATGATGTGTAGAAGAAAAATTGAATAAGGAAACAACATAGCTCATTGAATGGGAGCAGATGTTGGCAAACTATGACCCATGGGCCAAGTCAAAGCCGTTTTTGTAAAGTTTAATTGAAACAGTTACATCCATTCATTTACATATTTTCTACAGTTGCTTTCCAACTACAAAGGCAAAGTTGAGTTGTGAAAGAGACCACATTGTCCCACAATATCTAAAATATTTACTCTCTAGCCCTTTACAAAAAATGTTGGCCCTGAACTAGAGTACAACATCAGCAAAAGCTAAAATAATCTTGTGATTATGCTCTACATACATAGCCGTTGTTAAATTTCTCCTATTGGGAATAAGCTTGGCCCTGGAAGCTTGGGATGGTGGCCTAATTGCAGACATTATAAGAAATATGAATAATGGAAGCCTAAAATAGGTGCCACCTTAGTGCTGTCCCTCCCAGTGCATCACATGTCACACTCTTCATGTGTTTGCTGTCTATTTAATACTGGATGACTTGATTTTGTATTTGGAAAATGCATGCTTTGAATGATCCCTTGGCAGTACTCTCTGAATTAAAGTGATTTCAGTAATTAAGTAATCTTATTCCCCGAATCCAAGTTCTCCAAGGAAAAGCGCCTAAAACAGGAAATCAGGCTGTGTAGGGCTTCCTTTTGATTTGTCACACGTTCTGAATGGCTTTGTACAAGTCATGGTGACCAGCAGTTCTTGGTAGAGAAAGGGAATGTTTCTTCCACCCACCTCATGGGAGCAGTTCTGTGGAGGTGATTTTTAGTTTTCGGAACCTAGGGCGATGGTGCGTTAAACAGGCTATAGGCAATTGGTGTCTCTATTGAAGCTGGAAACCCTGCTCAGCATCCACATGGAAGAGATCACTGTACCCCCATAGCCCAGTGAAGGATTACTCAGTCCCAAAACATCAAAAGGCTCTAACTGGAAAAGCCTAACTCTGATTCTGTTAAGTTTAAATTCATATATATATATATATATACACACACACACACACACACACATACCTCACACCAATTTTTTAAGATTTATCTTAAAAATATTTTAATATTATTATGTAAAAGATTCAACATAATAAACATTCTCATTAGTCAGTACAGATAATCATTTATTATAATACTACTAATTGTAAGATACAAAATATTCCTGCCACCTTATTCAATAGGCCACAACCTTCTCTTTTAGCAGATTATTCCACTATACTGAATATAATTCAAAATTAATTAACATCTTAACCTGTATTCTCACAGTTCAGTGAACTTAACTATTTTTACTTTTACCAAATTATATTTGTTATGTATCTCTTTATGTAAGTTGTTTATTTCCTTGAGGTTTTGAATTGAACCTCATTTCCCATTGTTCTAGTTCAAAGTCAACATTAATAAATAACAGGAGTGCTATTTTTCAAAATACACCGTAAGAAATGTATGTAAATTGCTGAAACCATTATTATCATTTATTGGACTCATTTTACTTTACAGCAAGAAGTCTGAGTCAGGATGTAGATTCCCATGGATTCAACAGTGTAGTGTCTGCCTTGAGGTGTTAGGACAAACCTTGTTCATTTCTCTGCCTTATCCCTTAAGGCTGGCTTTTTCACTTCAGCTCCAGGATGATGGCCATGCTTGAGGAAGATATTAGAGAAAAGTGAGAAGCATTGCTTTGGTTGCATGTATCCTTCAGGTTTAGGAAATGAAAACTTTCCTGGAAGTTTCCTGATTGAATTCTGCATATTAGCTGATTATATACAAACTACTCTCTCCGCAGAATATCAAAGAAAGGTTGTACATTTCCAATGGTTAATCATGCTTCTAGGATGCCATCCATTCTCATTCGAGCTTCTTCTTCTTTTTTTTTTTTTTTTAGAATTTATAAGATTTAGGAGGTAGTAGTCTTTAGGAATGATCATGGTAGCCATGGAGCTAGGAAATACACAGGAGAGTTAGCAATTTAACATACATATAGATTTAAGGTAACATTGACATTTTAGTTAAGATGAAAATTCCCTCTAACTTTGCCTTCCCATTAAATATGAAATGAATCCCAAAAGATTTATTGTAAAGCATAATAAATGCCAAAATCATAGAAATATTCAGGTCCATGTTTTTAAGAAATATCAATATTGTTAGCAATCTGTCATTTAAAAATAAAAATCAATAGTAAAGAACTAATGTGAGATCTTTATCATTTCAAGGCACTCCAGTATCACATTCCTTTCCCCTTGAGAGAAAATATCCACTGACACAGTACTGAAGAACATAGCATCTTACCTTCTAATATGACACCTAAGAACAGAATCTTCTTTTTCTCCTCATGACTTCATAATAGGACACGAGCAGTCAGAGCAGACATAAGACTTGGTCTCTGCCAGCTGAACCTTCAAAGTTCCCAAGGACTTTGAATTCCTTAACAAAAGGAGAGGTAGGATTTATTCATGGTAACCATGAGAGTAACCTGCAGCCTGGGGTTCTGCAACAGTGGTGGGGGTGTCTTGGTCAGAGTGCACTCATTGAAAGATCCTTGTATTTATTGTGCTTCTTTCTAAAAAATTCCTTTTCCTTCTTTAAAATAATAGAATCAGTTAACAAACTCAAAAACAAGGACCCCAACTGGTACTGTAGCTTTTGATAGATACACATTTTTTTTTGGTTTGGAAAATTAAGATCAAATCGAGTTTATGAAGTTGTATGACAAAAAAATACTTGTATGTTTGCATGATAAATATGTTTTTCTACTTGCGAACAGAAATCCAAGATTGTTAGTAATAAGTTTATATCAGACCCCAAAAAGAATGGAAATGCAAACAGTCATCAATTTGGCATTTTGGAATTTGAGGCTTATATATTCCGAACAAAACAAACTCCTGCTGCTTCTAGGAATTCTTTGTTCTTTTCCTCCATAATTTCTTATCAAACAATGAGCTTGTCTTTTAACCAAGACCATATCAAAAATATAATTCCTTGGTTCCTTTTATTATTACATTTCTCCTTTGTTGTTGCAGTTGAGGAGTTAACAAGAGCAGAATCTCCTGCCTAGCCATAACAAATGCACCAGACAAGAAGCTTTGATGCAGTTTGTGTGGATGAAGCTAAGACCTCATGCATTGGAGCTAGTACAATGATAATGGTGACATCTTATCCACATCTTCTTTGTTCACATACAGTTATTTAAATTACAAATAACACATTCCTGGATAAGGAGCTTCTGATTAGATTTCCATCTCTTAGTCCAAGTAAATATAAAATGACTGCCAACTCAGCAGATGTAAATCTCTGCTATCTCATTTTCATCACAGTCTCTATATTGGGAAAAATGTAAGTGAAAAGGCATTCTCTCCCACATTGTTCAGTCCACAATTACATGGTTTAAGGAAGATAAGGATTTCCAAATTGTTAGAATGTTCTCTCAAATGATTCCCTGAGAATCTGACGTATTCCCTGTCCCCTAAGTGTAGGCACAGCCAAATAGAACCAGTAGAAAGGAAAAATGTTAGTTGTTTCACGTTCTTATTTTGGGCTTAATGACACAGGCTGTGTTCCACTCAGTAAAAATACACATCTGGAGGAAAAGGCTGTTGTGTGACATATTTCTGATTAAGGACAATTTAAACTAATTCTAAAAGCAAACACTTACATACTGCACATGCCATGAGCTAGAAATCCACCCACAAACCAAATGAACACTTAGGAGCCATGTGGGTGCACTATGATTGCTAGCTAGTCTTCATTTTACCTTGAATTGCCCTTATGGGTTTAAATTATTACTGCAGCATAAACATTGACAAATGGACATAGTTATATGGTTAGACTCTCTGTGTTCAAAGAAATAAACCCCCAACATACTGAGCTGTCTGAGTAACAGGAAGTGTTCATGGGTTCATTTGCTCACTGGTTCAGTTTTCATCAGCATGCTGCTTTTCTGCTGTGGTCCTCGCTTATTCCGTGTGCCTTACACTAGCACTAATACTGTCTTGCCCTTTAACCAGGGACTCCATACCAGCCTTCAGTCACCTCGTAGTCTCCTCTCCATTCTCTGCTATCAACTCTGTTTTCTGAACTTGCCCAGAGCCAGTCCAGTTCAATCCATTCACCCCATTTCCTCAGGAATCACTTGGCTAATGGTGATGTTGGGTGGAGAAAAGATCTTGCTATTTCATTAATGTATCCTGATCCCAACTCTTCTAATCATTGGTAAATTCTTTAAGGACAGAACCCACCCTTTTTCTTTCTCCACTATTCATCGAGACTACAGAAGGAAGACAGACAATATGGGCTATTAGGGAAAAGTAAATTTTGAAATCCATGCATGTATAGTTTTTTTCTTAATATTCAATTTCCATGAACTTTTTGAGAACTCCTCCTATGTGTGGATTTTTATTTTTATTTTTAATACGATTTTCCACAAACTTTTTGAGATGTCCTTGCATACACATATAAGCATAAATATTTACACACACAACATCACATTGATAAAACTGAAGTCACTCTTGTCCTTGTTTGTAGTGACTCTGCAAATTGTGTAGGCAGTCCTGCATGTGTCTATTCATGTAACAGGTTGCATAGACTCTAGTATAGCAAATAACACATTGAGAAAGAGTCCATAGTCTCAGATTATCAACTCCTTGAAGCCAGAGATTTGTCTTTTTCAGTGCTGTACCTCTGCCACCAAACTTTTCTGATGATCAAGATCCACACTTGTTGAATCCTAAGACTGATGTAATATCCCCTCTTCTTTCCACAGTCTCCTGATTAGGAGAAAATGCTTACCCTCTAGGCAATCTGGATATCTGCTTCATGAATACTTTCCCAATGTTGAAGCTATTAGCACTCAATCATACTCCAGAAACATGATGGAAGACTTGTGCCGATTTCTTCCGCTGTGATTGGTTTCCAAAATAATTTTACTGAAGGAAATAGGAAACATTGTAGTTGCCTAGATGAGGTAACAGTGACATGAGGCAAAAGGAATGCATGTATTCCACTGGGTGGGGATTAAGTCTCTGGATAAGATTGCACTGGGATCATAATAACATCTTTAGCCAAAGGCGTTACTGAAGATTATGGCTGAGTAAAGGTTAAATTGAACTGTGCAAGATTTTTCTGAATCAACCCTTTCGCTACAGAATTTGCTATAGCTTGATTCTGTTTTTTTTCATTGTTTAGCTTACAGATCTTTTTGCAGGGTTTTTTTTTTTTTTTAACAGATCTTTTTACAGATTTTATTCATTGTTTAGCTTTCACATCTCATTGAGAAACAGAAAGGGGGACTGAAAGAGATAAGTTAGCATCAGAGTAAGGAACAGAGTAGAAGGGAAAGATACTATCACAGTGCTGTTATCATTTGGCTATGTTGCTAGCCCCTGGAAGAACTAGACTGCCAAGAAAGGGGAGCCCAGGTTGCAGTCACAGAGAGGACATCAGGGTCAATCTGTTAGAGGATGCAGCACTTGGTAAGCGTCAAGGATACTGTCAATGGAGCATCTACGCCGTGCACTATGAATCCTCCATAGAGACCCTGCCTTTAAAGTCATCCCCAATTCAACAAACATGTATTTAAAGTTCTTGCATTCCAGTCCTCATGCTAGGTGTAAGGAAAATAATGCAAATTGGTGTGGCCTCACACAAGGCACCAAGATGTAAGGCAAAGAGGCACAGAACAGAGAGGAGATAGGGCACAAACTCACAGCCAGACCGAATTTATTCAAGGAAAATAAACTCCCAGAGGTCAACCAACTGCCACAGACCACAGGCTCACAGACCAAACACGTGGCAGAGGCCCAGACCCCAGCAGGCTGGGCCCTTTTTATATCTTAGGTGGGCTAGGGGTGGGGGTGGGAGACAGTAGGTGGAGATGAGCTTCTCCATACTGGTTCTTCAAGTTTGGCCCACTGGCTTCCAAACCTGGGGAAGAATGCAGGGGGTTGCGTGGGGGACAATACAGGATGTGAAACTGAACTGGTCTCTTGAAAGAAGGCACGGGTAACAAGAACCTGCGATGGCTGATGGCTGAGGCTTGTGTCCTTTTTCCATCACTAGGTGCTGGGAGCAAAGAGATAAGGAAAGCATGCGCTTGGCTCTCGGGCGGCAGGGTGATTAAGTGCTCAGAGTCTGGGGCCAAACTCCTGAGTTTGAAACTTGGTTTGGTGGCTGACTAGATGAGACACCCTGAGCAAGTTACTTAACCTCTGTGCCTCACTTTCCTCATTGTTAATTGAACAATCATAGTACTTATTACAAATAAGTAATAATGTGTGGGGATGGTGTTAATGCATAAGAGACTTAGAATATAATACCAGCAACATAAAAGCAATATATACAAATATTCTTAGCTATTTATAATCTAGTGGGACAGGTAAATATATTACCAGAAGACTTTAAAAATAATTCCTTTATTTATTTGAGAGGCAGACACACATTTATTTGAGAGAGGGAGAGCATGAGCGAGAGAGATAGAGAGAGAGAGAGATACACATACATGGAGAGAGAGAACTCCCAGCTCCTGCATTACTCCCCAGATGTCTTCAATGGCTGGGGCTGAACCAGCCCAAAGCCAGAAGCTGGGAATCCAAGCCAGGTCTCCCACATGGCTCCCTGAATTCCAATTATTGTGTCATTTTCACTGTATCCCTGGGACTACATTAGCAAGGAAGGTGAAGTCAAGAGTTGGAGCCCAGAACTGAACTCGGATATTCTGATATGGGAATTTTAATTTCTAGGCCAAATGCCACCACCAGAAGACATTAATTTGAAATGATTGGAGGCAAATCTCTGGGGTCTGGAGTGACAGTGAGATCAGAGTGAGATGAGCAGTGATGGCTTGGATCACATGACTGTGGTCAACATAGAGACCCTTTAAGTAGACTTCAGCTTTGGAAGCTTTCAAATCACACATGATGTGGTTCAGGAGGGTCTGAGCCTGGTCACCTTCCAAGAACAATCCTGGTCAGAGAGAAGATGGTGAAGAGTGACAGGTGGAGTGTGGGAAAAGTTGCCTATAGCTCCCGATTCCTTAAAAGAGAGTGAGTCTCATTCCTCATGTGTATAACTGGAAGTAAGGGGGGACTTATCTTACTCTGTCATTTTCTATTGCAATAAATATAAACAAATACCCACATTCTGAAACAGAAATAAGAGGGAATATCATTAATGAGTTTCTGCAATGGCTGCCTAACAGCCAGCAGCACTGTAGTGGCCAAGTCCTATGTCCTAGAATGAGCTGGATATCCACACCACTGTGGTAAGAGATCACCCTAGCTAAGCAGGCTTCCTCCAAAAATGCGAAATGTAAGCAGCAGGGTGTCATCACCTGATCCTGAAAATGTTTCTGTTGTTTATGAGTTAATCTGAACTGTTCACAAATGAAAACGCTGTCAGTCCTCTGAGCCTAGTTTTCTTTCTCATCCCTTCACTCCTTTTCAAGACAGCCAGCTTCCCAGTGAAATTCACATCCTAGATAAGACCCTTGCTGCACTGGTAAGATAGCAGACATCAAGGCTCACGACGATGTAAGTTATGACCAAATCAAAACCGCTGCTCTGTGTCCTGTCCAACAGAGATATGACATTTATATTAATATTTAGCTGTGTTTCTCAATTAGTGATTGATGAACTAAAGCTCTTCTTTATAGTGAGGTAATGTAATTTTGCTTTTTGGATGATATTTGCATCATAAATCTTTCAGAGGGCAGGAATGATACTTTCTTGTCATGTGATAATATCTCAAAGCAGGAATGTAGTGAAGGAAGATTGTTTTTAATAGAGTCTGAGGAATACTGCATTTCATATAAAATTTTGAAACAGATTGGGTTGGAGCCTACTAGATAACTAGTTACTTGGAGGAGTAGGAAATGATGAACTGTGGGGAGGGATTTAGGCCCTTTGAAATTCCCAGAAATGGCTGTAATGTGGTAAATCCAGTAATAGGGAACCCTGGAATCTCAGATCATAAATATATTGTAAATAATTGAATGTGCTTTCTCCATAAAGCTTTATGATTTCCTTAGCTTGGCAATGAAAATGGATTTTTTTCCTAAAATAAAGTCTTTCTACTTAACAATTTTAAAATGCATAGGTTTTCATTTTGGCCACTTCTTTGTCATTTTAAAACAATTTCAGTAGATCAGAATTCTAAGTAGAGAGTCATTACTTGGGGAAAACTTCCTCAAATTTCTTTAACAAGAAATAGATGTTTTTTTTTTTTTTACTTAACTCTGAAAAATATTTTTTTCTATTTGCCTTAATCAAATTTTCCTTTAATTAGAGTGTTGAAAATAACATTTACACTGCTAGACTTGCAAACATTCTCTAGATTTTCTTGGTAACATTTACTCATATTATTCTGTTGTTTGTACAGCCACAGAAGTGGCTTTTCCTTTGAGTTTTCTCCCTGTTTTAGTTTTAGCCAAAAACGAAGTGCTAATCCTACATTTTGGGCAGACATCTTGCCTGCTCCTAAAAACCTCAACCATCAGCCAGTGTTATCAGAGAGCTTTAAATGTCTCTTCAGGCACAGGCTACAGAGTGGGAAATGGATCGTAAAACATCCAGGAATATCGATTCCTGTTTTCCTCTCCTTGCTGGAAAGCATTTGTCCTCTGAACACAGATGAGGAAGAGCCCCTTTCTTGGGCCCCTACCAGTATTATGCCACCTTGTTTCTTTTCTTGATGAACATTTGTCTGCCACTCCTTGAAAACAACTATTTGTTTAAAGCGCGTGTGTGTGTATTTATATATATTTATATTCTAGACCGCTTTAGCTGCTCTACTCCCATACTACCTTGAGTTATGTCTCATAGGGCTCATGTATTTGGGTTTTCAAATTTAAGGCAGAATTTCCACATAATTAGAAGTGAAGTTTGATTCATGTGAAAACAGCCTAAGATTACTCTAAGGACAGCAAGCAGAGGCTCTTTATAGAGAGCCCACTACAGCATGTAGTCAGCTGCCACTGCTTGTGTTTGACAAAGACTGAAAAGTGGGCAGGGGAGCGGAACACTTCATAGTGAAAAGCAAAGCAGCGGGGAGGCTCCACTGATGCTCTGGTTAGAGTCTGTTGGCATGAGAAGCTGGAGGCAACTAAGTAGAAGCAGGGCGTCTTCGGTGAACCACTGGGGAGCATCCTTGACTTTCTGTGTTTGGTCCTGAGTTAGAAGGATGGCTTCAGGAGGGACAGAAAAACTGGCAGGTACTGACAAAGTCCTGACCATACTGAACCAGCCGTAGCTGAAGCTGTGGGTTAACTTCCTGGGCTCTTATGTGCATCAGTATATATTGTCAAATCTCGTCTGATCACTGTCCATGTGTACATTCAGTCTCTCAGTCTTGGATATTTCAGAATGTCCACAGGAAAACAGGGTTAAAAGACAATTTTATTTTACTGAAAAATTTTTTAAATCCATGCATAGTTTTTTTCATAGTGTGCATTTTCCATCAACTTTTGGAAGTCTCCCTCATATGTATGAATTTCAAAAATGTTTTGCACCAAAATAGTTATCTTTTAAAATTATTTTAATTATATATACTCATGAGGTTCAGCATGATTAATGGATACATTTATTAATGGATGATGATCAAATAAAGTTAGCATTTCCATTCTCTTTAAACATTTTTTTTTAAATTTTGATTAACAGTTAATATGTATCTATGGGGTACAATGTGATGTTTTGAAAAATATTCCATTTCCAGGAACTTTTTGAAGTCCCCTTATATGAAGGAAACATACTTTATCAGTAAAGTGCAGAAATATTTATTGCCCAATACAATAGCCACTACTGAGTATTAGACATGTAGCTTATCTGAAATGAGACCTGCTATAACTATACAGTAGGCACTAAATTCCAAGGCCTTCATATAAAAAAGAAAAATATGTCATTAATATTACCTTAATATTGAGTAACTATTTAAGTGATATTATTTTGGGTTAATAGATTAAATAAAATATATTATTAAAATTAATTTTGCTTCTTTCTGTTTGCTTTTTTACATGAGGCCAAGAGAAAATTTCCCATGTGGGTCATGCTTGTGTCTTGCCTTATACACCTATTAGCACTGTAGAAGAGGATTGCCATTGATGCCAGGGGTGAGGATACTGTTTTTCCTAAGAGATTCTTTACGAATCCTTATATAGTTTATTCATATTTTCCATAACTAGGGCAGAGTAGCATCTAGTGAGAAGGTCCCTTACAGAACGTAGGAGCTAAGGAGAGAAGACTTACCTGTTCATTACATTACTATTGAAAAATTTCCTAGGTGTGACTCAACCTTGTGTTTGCAGAGAACTGGAAATTTGGCTTAGGAAATACTTTTAATGAAACTTTTGCTTATATAAGTAACCACATGGTCGAAGAGAACCCTTGAATGGATAAATCCCTTATCCAGAATTTAAAAATAAGCAGTTTGTATTTCAGGGCTTATGATTGTGAGTTAAGACCTTTCTTTTTTCTGAGGCTAGCATTGTGCACGCAGGTTAAGCCACCACCTGCAACACTAGCACCCCATTTCAAAGCTCTGCTTCTAGTCCTGCCTCTTCTGCTTCTATTCCAGCTCCCTGCTAAAGTCCCCAGGAAGACAGCAGATTGACCCAGTACTTGGGTCCTGCCATTCAGTTGGGCAACCCAGATGGGATTCCTGGTTCCAGGCTTTGGCTTCATTCAACCCTGGCTGTTATGGGCATTTGAGGAGTGAGAGCTGAGTTAAGGAAGAGGCTGGCTCTCTTTTCTGGTGGGCCTCAGAGAGAAGTGGTGACTCATAATTAATATGAAGTTCTTTTCCCTTTCTGCCTCATTACTCCTTTATTATAATCTCAAGTCCATAGCACAGTCACACACTGGGACTGATAGTGGCACCTACTTGGGAAATGAAAGGATGCACTTCATCCACATTTTAAGGGTTTGCAGCCCCATTCATCAAATCCTCCACTTTCATCCGGATCCTTTGTAGACCTGTTTGTTTAAAAACACGGCTTTAAAAGAAGACACACAATTTTAATATGGGTAGACTATGCTCTATTGTCTTCCATGAATCTTTCTCTTTTGGCTCAAGAATGCAAAACTGTAGCAAGTCTCAAAGGGTTCCTTCTGTTCAAAGGATTGCTGTAGATTAAAAATAGCGCCATAGTTTATCATCGGCTGCTGGGGTATTGGTTTACTTTTCTCACTGAAACAGACTTTAATTACAGAGAAAAGAATAAACTGGACTTGATTGCTCCTCAGAAAGACTGACATTTCAGTCTCTCCCACAAAATACTTATTGATGTTGATGTGAGAGGAAGAGAGGAGTCAGAATACAAAGGGGCTTTGTGTTGCCAGCAGTGGGGACGCATCCTTTGTCTTCCCGACTTAGCGGTTTTGATATGGAAGTCAAAGTGAGATAAAAAAATATCAAACACAGCATTGTCATTTCCACCATGTTTTTTTTGTGTGTGACTGTGCTTTAGAAAACACTCTCAGTAAGACAATTGATGTTTTTGAGCTGCTAGAAGAAAAACAAAGAAGTCAGTCAAACAAAACTGACCGTGTCGCAGATTCATACTTAGAAAATATGTTATTTACAATAATTATATCTGCATCTTCCCCACATGTTAAAAGATGGATGATGATTTTTCAATCAAAGAGGAGAGAAAAACCATCTTTCTAAATATAATTGTGTCATGTAAACCCTTCTCTGAGTGCAGTTAGAGATGAATTAAAATGCCTGTGGGGTGATCTCTAGCCAAAGAGGAGAAAGTAGCAGGTATTCAGGGCTAAAGGTGTCTGGGTCTTTTCCCATCCCAGTGGAGGGCTTCACAACACTCTTTAGAGCCTTACTCCTTGTGAGTAGGTAAACATCTGCTGTTAGTTAGATAAAAAAGCTTGGCAGCAAAGGATGTCATGTAAACAGAAGAAGAGCCATCTGAAAACAATTCTTATATACACAGGTAAAGGGATCATGTTAAGAGCGATCAGGATGGGGCAGTACAAACAGATTTTCATGGAGAAATACACCTAGCTAAAAGTACTTTCTGATTCTAATTACAAATGCCAGCCTCCCAGCTTATTAGCTTGAGATCTCACTGTTTTCTGTATTGTCTCAGCAATTCCCAACAGGACTGGAGGCTGGGGGAGAGAAAGGGCAGAAGAGAGAGAAAGAGAAATATTCATCAATTTCAGGGAATATATAAAAGCAGGAAGTTTTTTTAAAAAAGATTTTTATTTATTTATTTGACAGGTAGAGTTACAGACAGTGAGAGAGACAGAGAGAAAGGTCTTCCTTCCGTTGGTTCACTCCCCAAATGGCCACCACGGCCGGCGCGCTGCACTGATCAAAAGCCAGGAGCCAGGTGCTTTTTCCGGGTCTCCTGTGCGGGTACACATCCTCCACTACCCTCCCAGGCCACAGCAGAGAGCTGGACTGGAGGAGGAGCAACCGGGACCAGAACCCGGTGTCCACAAGGGATGCCGGCACCGCAGGCAGAGGATTAACCTTGTACGCCACTGCACCGGCCCCAATAAACATTATTTTCTAAAATGAGACAAAAATGAAATAAAACATGATCTTTAGGGAAAAAAGGCAATGTGTAAATACTCTAAAGTCTACACAATTTTTTAGCATTCTTCAAGAAAGGTTGATCTTGGTAGGAAGCTGTGGGGACTCTGAAACAAAAATTCACTCCCAGTCAACTTAGGCTTGTTCTTGGCAACCTCAAACCTTCATTGTTCTCAGGTGTGCAATAGGGAAGCTTTAAATAACTTGTGAAAATGGCAAAGCAGCCTTAAAGATTTTAAAACGTCTCAGTGTGAAACAAACCAAGGGAACAGCATCAAAATCATTCTGTGGCAGTCTTTCTCCTCTGGGCCTGTGGCAGGATATTCAGTTACAACTCAAAGAAAGTGGAACATGGGTGCTTCTTTCTGAGATATATTAATAATTACTTCCTTTATAAGTTGTGGTGCTGGTTTTCTTTCACATTTTGATAACACAATACTTTGAAGATAAATAAAATCATGTTACAAGTGGTGGGAAAACAGTGATATTTGGAAGAACTCTATGATGATGATGAAACCAATTCTAATGATATATTCCTAAACTAAATTTAGTAGTAGTAGAATTATGCCCAACTGTGTTTTAAAATTTTAATTTTTAATTAGTTTCAAACAGAATCGATATTTTTTTTTAACTTTTATTTAATGAATATAAATTTCCAGTGTACAGCTTATGGATTACAATGGTTTCCCCCTCCCATAACTTCCCTCCCACCCGCAACCCTCCCCTCTCCCGCTCCCTCTCCCCTTCCATTCACATCAAGATTCATTTTCAATTCTCTTTATATACAGAAGATCAAGTTAGTATAAAGATTTCAACAGTTTGCACCCACATAGAAACACAAAGTGAAACATACTGTTTGAGTACTAGTTATAGCATTAAATCAAAATGTACAGCACATTAAGGACAGAGATCCCACATGAGGAGCAAGTGCACAGTGGCTCCTGTTGTTGACCCAACAAATTGACACTCTAGTTTATGGCGCCATTAACTATCCTAGGCTGTCGTCATGAGTTGCCAAGGCTATGGAAGCCTTCCAAGTTTGCCGACTCTGATCATATTTAGACAAGGTCATAAAAAACAGAGTGAGGATAGTAACCAATGATCCTAAGAGTGGCATTTACCAGGTTTGAACAATTATACAGCATTAAGTGGGGAAGAGGACCATCAGTACACACAGGTTGGGAGTAGAGCCATTGGTGGTAGAGTAGAGGTTATGATTACAAAGGAATGAGGCCCAAGTGCACTAGATAGGACCTAGAACAAAGGACAGAGTCATTATTAGAGGAGCTAAGAAAGGTGCTGTCTAAGCTACAAGTAATTTTTCTGATTGAGAGGCAAATTGAACCTGACAGAAGGGGCTTGATAATAATCTGTTGGGCTTTAGGCCTTGTAAATTCAGAGGCCCAGACCTATCTATCTCTTCACATGGGGTATATCCTAAGGGAGGTGTGAACCTCCTAGGGGAAGGCACTCTGTTGACTTTCATTACTTGGCTGGCCTGGGAGGAGAGCTGGCCAGGTAAAGGCAGGTGGCATCTCTAACAAGAAATTTACAGTTCTGCCTGCAATGTTGCTGACCCTACTTGACCATCCCCTCAGCTGCAGTGGTCACTTTGGAAGTTGGGCTGAGTGAGGGGCTTTTCAGCTTAGAGCCAATAAGATCTGTGGCTCTGACCTGGGCATCCTTCGACTCCAGGGCAGGTCCATTTCCAGTGATCCAACTCTTGGCAGAGCTGCCAGGGCTCTTCACAAGCTGACTTCTGCTGAAGCCCAGGCTTACCACATTGAAAGCCACTGCAGTGGACTGGCCTGTTGGGTCTCCTTGAAGGCAGATCACTGTACAGATCAGCCAGTAATAGGCCTGCCACCCATTGCTTCTGATGCCTAGCTTTCTTTTCCTCCTGGTTTTGGTTAAAGCAGACCAGAGGATGCAAGTCAAGGGAGTGCCCAAGTCCCATCTCTAATCTTCGGTGGCCTGAACTACAAGTCTATAGTCACAGGCATGTTCTGTAGTAGTTTTTCTAAGGTAGACAATGCCCATGAGGAAAATTATATTCTCACTTTAAAACTTTCTTTCCCTTTGGTCTGAAAGGGAGGTTTTTTCTACTTACTGTATACTTCGCTGATGGCGAAGTGAATCTAGCTATGAGATTATTATTTAAGTTCTTATTTTGGCTATGCTATTACAGAAAAATGTTAGCCATCTCTTTTATAAGGTCTAAAGATTAAATTGTGTGTCCTACAGATTCCTTTATAATAGAATTAGTTTCCTACCTTGAAGAGAATAGAGAAATGAAAGAACAAGTTGGAATTAGAATAGAGAAATGAGGGAGCAAGTCCTAGATCGCTTGCTGACAATAGCAATATTACATGAATACTTAGCAAACCGTTTCAACCATTAGATAACTACTTAAGAAAACATTTACCAGAAGGTCCAATGCCTTCTATAAATTTTAAGAATCATGTATTTGAAAACACCTCTTAAATATCTAACATGGTGTAGTTTGTTTAACCAGTAAACTTAAGCACAACCATCTAAAATGTTTTTAGTTTCTTTCTACCAACACGTTTAAAACATATGATACACAGATTCAGGTCACACAAATTAAAATGTATCTTTGATTAAATTTAGCAGCTTAAATTTATGGACAATCTTATCTATAAGCCATTTAAAATAAAACTCTTAATAAAATTTCCGCATGTGGACATACAATATGTACACACATATAACATAGCATAGTAGACCAATATAGCAATTTTAATAATAGCTTTTAAAATCTTTAACTCTTTTGGTAGATTGCCAATTGATTTGAATTGCTTTTTGTTTTTAGTAACCTCAGTTAACCATACTTCCTCTCAGTTGGTGCTGTTAATACATTATTGGCTTCTTCTGTTTACAGAGCCATCCCAAAGTACTGAATACAATAGAAGTGGCTGGAAAAAGTCCATAGGAACCTATAGGAGGACAGCTAAACACAGAACCAACAACGCTTTAGTTTTATGGGCAGCACATCATATATAACTATGGATGACAAAAGACTTTAAGTCGCCATGTTTAAAATTATAAACTCATCAACCAACAAGAGGCACTTGCTTACTTCACAGTATTTTTGAAAGCAACTGTAGGATTTTACAAGTATTTAACTCTTTAGGCCTCTGGGGCTTTCTCATTAAGATAACTATCATGTCTAGTATCACAAGATCATTAGACTTTTTAATTCTCAAACATTTGTATTAATAGCATTTTCCATTGTAGAAACTTAAAGTTTGGTACCACATCACATCTTGACAGTACTTCTAATATAATCCAAATAGCCTGATTAGTTGGTGTCTCTATAAGATGAGAGACATAGGTCTTTTGATTTTTTCAGTTGGGCCCAAACTGGAAAAACCAAAGTCCAGGATTTACTGGAAATTTTAGAGACCAGATTGTTTGAAACTTTGATTTTTTGAATGCCTGTCAAGAATGCCAAGAAGGCTCAAAATCCAAAATACCTGGTTGAAATAAGATTCCTTAAAATCATGACATAACATAGACCAAATTTGATCATTGTTACAAGGTGATTATTCAAATCTTCGAAAATAAGCACATATTTAAATAACCCATAGCTCTTAATAAAATTTCAGCTGTTTTTGAACAATTAGAATTTAACAGACATCAAGAGAACATAATAGATTACTTTAACACATTGATTTAACAGAGCATCAGAGTTTAATTCTATGTCAAAGAGAAATTGAGCTTCCTGTGATCTTTTGCTGTGAGGTTTCCTTCCTTTACCTTCTTTCATATTGGTGACCATGTTTCTGTGTTTCTGTGTGTAACACATCTTTAAGCATCTTTTGCAGGGCAGGATGAGTGGCAACAAATTCTTTCAGTTTTTGTTTGCTATGAAAAGTCTTAATTTCACCTTCATTCACAAATGAGAGCTTTGCAGGATATAGTATTCTGGGCTGGCAGTTTTTCTCTCTTAGTACCTGGGCTATGTCTCGCCATTCCCTTCTAGCTTGTAGGGTTTCTGATGAGAAGTCTGCTGTGAGTCTAACTGGAGGTCCTCTAAGAGTAATCTGACGTTTCTCTCTTGCACATTTTAGGATCTTTTCTTTATGTTTCACTGTGGTGAGTTTGATTACAACATGTCGTGGTGAGGATCTCTTTTGGTCATGTTTATTAGGGGTTCTATAAGCTTCCTGTACTAAGATGCCTCTGTCCTTCTCCGAACCTGGGAAATTTTCTGCTAGTATCTCACTGAAAATGCCTTCTAATCCTTTCTCCCTCTCCATGCCTTCAGGAACTCCTAGAACCCGAATGTTGGGTTTTTTAATAGTATCCTGTAGATTCCCGACAATATTTTTTAGATTTCTAATTTCTTCTTCTTTTCTTTGGTTTGCCTGTTTCCTTTCCTGTTCTCTGTCTTCTAAGTCTGATATTCTCTCTTCTGCTTCGCCCATTCTGTTTTTAAGGCTCTCTAATGTGTTTGTTATTTGATCTATTGAATTCTTCATTTCATTATGATTTCTCGTGACTATCACAGTTTCTTGTTCCACTAGTTGTTTCATTTCATTTTGATTCCTCCTTAATATTTCATTTTCACGAGAGAGATTTTCTATCTTGTCCATTAAGGATTTCTGTAGTTCAAGAATTTGTTTTTGAGAACTTCTTAATGTTCTTATCAATTTTTTGAGATCCGCTTCTTGCATTTCTTCAATCTCATCATCTTCATAATCTTGAATTGGGGTGTCTTTTTCATTTGGGGGTGTCATAGTGTCTTCCTTGTTCTTGTTAGCTTGGTTTTTGCGTTTGTCGTATGGCATGTTGGAGATATTTGGTTTCTTCACTGTGGTGTTTTTTCTTGTTACACTATGGCTCTATATTAAGTGGACTGTCTGCTTTCAGTGGAGCCTTAGAGGCTTGAGATGAGTGTGGACTGAGAGCTGTGTTTGGTTCCTCAGGGTTGAGGGTGTGTCAAAGATGACACTCCCAGGTTAGGTGTGGTAAATCTCTTTCTTTTTTTGATTCAAAAGGGAAGTAATTCCGCACAGCTGAACGTAATTGGAGGTAGTTAGCAGGCAAATGATATACCCACAGGAGCCAGAGATCGGAAGCTCTTTCCCAAGGACCACACAGGGAATCTCTGCTGCCCTCAGTGTGGGCTCCAATTCTCCTGCAGTCTCCCACTGGGTTGCCAAGTTAGATGCTAATCTCCTGTTATTTCACCCCTCCCCCCAGAGTCAGGTGTTTCTGCTAGGCTCAGGGCCGGTGCAGACCTGAGGTTGCCCTGCTTATGACGTATGTCCAAAATGGCGCCTGCTCTTTGTTTTGCTTGCCTTTGAGAGGTGAGCAGAGAGAGAGAAACTTGTGTCCGTATCGGTCCCTTTTTTTATTTTTTTCCTCTCTCTCTTCTAGTTAGCCTGGTGAATTTTTCCCCACGGAGTTTGAAGCCTCGTTCCCTCTAGCCTCCTCTTTCCGCTTGCCCGCTGGTGTCTCGGGCTATTGAGGTTCGGCTCACCTCGCGTTCCAGCGCTGGTGTGTTGAGTCTGCCGCTGGTGTCCCGAACTTGGGCTCCCACGCTCTCCACGCAGGTCCACTGTGAATCACTAGTTCCGGAAGAGTTTCCTCTGCTGTTTCTTCCCCTACTCTTCCTTGACCCTGCAGTATCTCCACTTATATTAACCTGTCTCGACCCCCGGACTAATAGTGTGCTCCCTGCCTATTCCGCCATCTTGCTGCTCTCTCAGAATTGATATGGTTTGTAGATAAATTTCTAAGAGCATAATAGAATTACCTTCCTCCCTCTTTCTCCTTTCTACTCTTTTCTTCTCCCTTTCTTTTTGTAACTTTTGAGATAATATATTTTAAATTTATATTACAATAAAAAGGTTAATATTTCACCAAATAAGAACTTGAACAAGTAAAAAGACCCTAGTTTAGTAGGACTATAGGCAATGGCTATAAACAATAATTGAGTAGAAATATGACCCTTTCACCCATATGCAGTAAATATTAAAGTAACCATAGATCATTAAAACTATAGCAATATAACATTCTTAGGTTTGACAAAGGTATAAAGCAAAATTCCACAAAACTGTATTTGCAGCAATACTGATACAAACAGGCCTGCCTGGCTGCCTGCCTGCCTGCCTGCCTTTTTGCCTGCCTGCCTGCCTTCCTTCCTTCCTTTCTAGATTTATTTACTTATTTGAGAGGTAGAGTTACAGACAGGATGAGGGAGAGAAAGGTCTTCCATCTGCTGGTTCACTCCCAAATGGCCCAACAGCTGGAGCTGGACCAATCCTAAGCCAGGAGCCAGGAACTTCTCCCCTGTTTCTCACATAGGTGTAGCAGCCCAAGGACTTGGGCCATCTTCTACTGTTTTCCCGGGCCATAAGAATAGAGCTGGATTGGAAGAGGAGCAGCCAGAACACGAATTGGCACCCATATGGGATGCCAGTGCTACAGTGGAGGCTTAGCCTACTACACTGTAGCTCTGGCCCCCTCTTTCTTTCTTTTTTAAAATTTTATCTCCCACATATAATGGAGAGCATGCAGTATTTATCTTTCCTGGGTCCAGCTTATTTCACTCTACATGATGTCCTCCAGTTGTGTACATTTAGGTGCAATTGATATAATTTCATTCTTTTTAGAACTGAATAATATTCCTTTTTGTCTATATAACACATTTTCTTTATCCATTCATCTGATGATGAACACCTTTGTTGATTCCAAATTTTGGATATTGTGAACAGAATTGCTATAAACATGGTGATATAGGTATCTTTTTGAAATAATGTGTTCATGACTTTTGGGTGTATACCCAGTGTGGGAGTGCTGAATCCCAAGCAATCTATTTCTAGTATTTTAAGGATGGGAAGAATCACTGTGTTCCTAAATATGTATTTATGAATTGCATTAAGTTTGTATACTTTATAAAAGGTTTCTAGATTTTTTTTAAAAAAAGGAATTTCCACACTGTTTTTCACAATGCCTGCATTAATTTACATTCCCAACAGAAAGTGTTCCCCTTTCTCCACCAGCATTTGTTACTCTCTGTCATTTGGATTTTAGCCATTCTAATAGGGGTGAGGTGATATCTCATTACGGTTTTGATTTGCAGTTCCCTGATGTCTGGTTATGTTGAGCATTTTTTTTCATATATTTGTTGGCCATTTGTATTTCTTCTTTGGAGAACTGTCTATTAAGGCCTTTTGCCCATTTCTTAAGTGAAGTGGTTGTTTTGTTGTTGAGTTTTTAGTTTAATATTCAGGGTATTAACCCTTTATCAGATAGGTAACTTATAAATATTTTCCCCATTTTGTTGGATGTCTCTTAACTATTAATCATTTCCTTGCTTAGTTTTACTTTAGTTGCCTGTGCTTTGGGGGTCTTGGCCAAGAAGTCGTCCTTTATGCCAATGTTTTGGAGTGCTTCTCCTACATTTTCTTTCAGCAACTTCATAGTCTCAGGTCTTACCAGTACCACTTGTTGAAAAGATTATTCTTACTCTACTGTATAAGTTGAGCACTTTTGTCAAAAATCAGTTGGTTGTATGTAGTTGGATTAATTTCTGGACTCTCTATGCTTTCATCTTTTCCCCATTCTGTATGATTTTGGCTCTTGGCTGTAGTATACAGCCTTCATAATGTTCCTTCTATGCCTAATTTGTAGAGATTTTTTTTACCATGAAGGAGTATTGAATCTTATTAAATTCTTTATCTGCGTCAATTGAGATGACCATTTGGTTTGCATTCTTCATTCTATAGGTGTTATTTACGACATTTGTTGATTCGTGAATGTTAAACCACCTTTGCATTTCTGGGGTAAATCCCATGTGATCATAATGTATGATCTTTTTATGTGGTTTTGGATCTTGTTTGTTAGTATTTTGTTGAAAATTTTTGCACCTATGTTCATTAAAGATACACATCTGTAGTTTTCTTTTCATGTCAAGTCTAGTTTCCATAACAAAGTGATATTGGCCTCATAAAGAGTTTGGCAGAGTTCCATTCTGTTCAATATTTTGGAGTAGTTTGGAAAGAATTTAAGTTACCTCCTCTTTGAATGTTTTGTAGAATTCAATAGTAAACCCATGAGGTCCCAAACTTTTCCTTGATGGAAGACTTTGGATTACTTCTTCAATCTCATTTCTTGTTATGAGTCTGCTTAGGTTGTCTGTATCTTCTTGACTTAATCTTGGTAGGTTATATGTATCCAGGAATTTATCCATTTCTTCAGAGTCCCCTGGAAATGTGGTCCTTCCTTTGTTCTTTAAAAATCCTAGAGCAGCAGAAGATAGTGTGACTACACCCTATTCAGCTATCTTGGATCTCTCCTGTCCAACTGATTTTTAATTGAAACATCATAGTTATTGTACATGAACTTCAGAGATACTATTTATTTATGATATATTAACAAAACCCCCAAAATTGTTGAGGTAATGATTCATTGATCTGGTATAAATTGAGAAAATAACTATAAATAAAGTAATAGTGATTGTATAAGTTTCCTAGGTCAGTTGATCTCTGCATGTGTGACTCCTAGATTCTGCTGGTCATTATCACACAATTGGTAATTCACCTGAGCCTCTATTACAAGTGGAATATGCCATGATCTAAATGCATTCTGGGATGGCGATTCGAATTTTTACTTTTTGGGCTAGCACTATGACTCTAAATTCACAGATGCTGTGATACTGTTATGATTACTCAACTCCCTAGGTTACAGTGGCTCAAATACTGCCACTGGTGTTTTAACCTGTTCCCCAACTGTTTTATTTGTCATATTGCCACCTGTGCACTCAGACCAAAGCAGAGGGGATGGCTAGAAGCCATCATATAGATGGTTAAAGTCAAAAAAGTCATTAAGTCTCATTGGGATCCAGTAAAAAATATTCTTATTTTCTTATCTTCTTATCTCTGAGCTCATTGCAAGATGATGACTATCTTCTCATTAAAAAGAGTTATGATAACACTAACTTTGAAATAAATGCCATCTTACAATAGACTTGCTTATGCTGCTAGTCACCATGTTAGGCCATGGAAACATGTTCTTTGTTTTTAAAGATTTCTTTTTTTATTTGCAAGTGGAGTTATAGAGAGCAATGCAGAGGCAGAAAGAGAAGTCTTGCATGCACTGGTTCACTCCCCAAGTGGCCATGATGGCCAAGGCTGGGCCAGGCTGAAATCAGGAACTAGGAAATTTATCTAAGTCTCTCACATGGGTTCAGGGATTCCAAGCACTTGGGCCATTTTCCACTGCTTTCCCAGGCACAATATCAGGGACCTGAATCAGAAGTAGAGCAGCTAAAACAAGAACCTATGCCCATATGGGACCCTTGTGTCACAAGCCATGGCTTAACCTGACACGCCACAGTGACAGCCCTGAAACATGAACTCTTAATCTGTAAAATGCCTGAGAATGCATATTAGGTGTGATTTCTTGAACTTGTGTAATGTAACTCTATGACCTAACAAATACATAATAGATGCTTAGATATCTTATCAGAGCAAACAATTTTCTCTCCTATTTATCAATAAATAGCTCAATAACTTACGCCATTATTTCTTCATGTTACATAGGGTAAATTATGGGAAAATAAAGAATCTCACTCCTATTACACACTGTGTAACTTATGACATCATTTTCTTATATGGTGAATGGGAACAATATAAAGAAATACTGGATTAGGAAAACTACTATGACATACAGTTAGGAAGAGGTCTCTTAGATCTCGATTCTTAGGAAGTATGAGCCTTTAGAACATATAAACTTCTAAAAAGAAAAAAACAATTTTTGGAATCATGGCAGTATGAAAATGTTTCTGGTTTCCCATGAAACTAATGCACTCAGCTCAGTTGTAACGTATCTAATAGGAATGAAATAGTTGAAATTCATTCCTTTGCATTATCTTAAGGGTATCAAAATCCAACAAAAAAGAACTTTTCCTTGGTTGGCAATAAATGTTCCTTATTGAGATTTTTTTTTCTCTCCATTTAACCTGCAGAGCCACAACATTGGCCCCTACTTTGAATATTTTGATCAAGTCACTTCACTTCACTGAACCTCAACTTCCATATTTAAAAAGCAAAGGAAATGGTCCAATTGTTCTCTGAGTTTCCTTCTAACATTGAGAACCCTTTATTCCAAGGTGTTTTCAATTGCAATAAAGTGTTTTACAAAGAAAATAATAAGCATGACTAAGATATTGAAATAACAGTAATGCTTCATCCCCTGTGGTTAGGCCACTGTCTCTGACAGTGCACACCAACAACCTGTTTGAGTATTATAGATAACTGCAAATTGCTACTTTCTGTGACAGAAAGTGCACTCTTCTAAGGATATATTTGAAGAAGAGTATCTTTTGTAAATAGAATGGACCTTGGTATAGGTGCTTATTCTTTGTCAAAAGTAGATATAAAGTCTATCTTTCCATACAATTAAGTCAAGGAACTGCTTCTGTTTCTTTAAGCTAAACCCAAAGATGCTCTTAGTACTGTGGTACTTAATAAATAAAATTCAGGTTACTCTGTACTTTGAATATTTATCAATATATTTTATCAATATATTAACTGTATATAAACTCATGCTAAGAATGTGCAAAGATTTCAACATAGTCTATTTAATAGCATAAATTTCTCTTTGTTGAAATTCTGTAAAGGCTCTGAATTTTCTCTACCTCCTGCAGCACAGTTAGCATATGTTCATGGGCCCTATTCCTCCTGTACAATGCTAATACATATCACAGCCAAAATGAAGTCTGTTAGCAGGTTGAGTGGAAAAAGGGCTGAGATAACCAGTTTGCTTTGTTACAAGGAAACTAGTCCAACACTCTGAATGGAACACTTTCTAGAAAATAAATATCTAGATATCAGGAAGTTGGGAGCAGGAATAAAGCTGTAATATGAAAGCAAATAATTAGATTTATAAATTACACTTTTAGTGACCATTTATGCCTACCTCCATAACCCCATGAACTTAAGTCACCAAGGACTGAGATTTCCACCTTAATTGAGATCAAAATATTGGAAAACTTACAACTGGAAGCATCATAGGTGTTTCTGCCTATTTCAGAAAATGGGGGGAGAGCAACCAATTAGCTGTGCTTTAGAAGAATATATCAGGTTCTGATTGTGCAGTTTAGTTGGCAAATTAATTCATGAATTTTCCAACATTTTTAGAAGTACACGTATTGAAGTGCTGAACTCCTGGCCCTGGTGAAACATTTAGGGCCCTTTTGAGACATGCAGATACAGACAGAAAATATGTAAGATAATGAGAATCATTTCCATGATATTTAGTGAAATTTGCTTCTCAGAATTCTATTAATTTAAGAGAATGACTTGCAACTGTTACCACATTAAGAATCTTGGCAAGCACCAGAGTATAATTTTTTCTGCTACATACAGCCCTGGCACACACTAAAAGAGGAAACCATTCATGGATTTTGCTTGTTCCTCTGTGGCTATTCTTATTGATGATATTGAGATTTATGTTTCCAGAAATTTGCATCCTTTTCTCCCCCTAGCTCAAGAAGGAAGTGTATACAAATGATACTGCATTTCCAACAATGGAATTTCCCTGAAGAGTTAGCTCTAAATAGGAGATGCTGATTCCTAGGAAAGTTGTTAATGAATTTTTAGCATCTGCCTATGGACAGCCCAAAGATGTAGCTTTTTCTTGGCCTTACTTATAAGTATTCCCTTGATGGCGAGGAAGGACAATTCTTTCTGGGTGGGGTTATCCTGAATATTTCAGGATATTTTCTATCTCTCACCCCTCGTTCTCTTGAGCCACTAAATGCTAAGAGTCATTGTGACTACCCATCACATTCCATTTCAAAACTCTTCCTATAGACCTCTTTTTAAGGATGACTGCAAATACACCAAACTTCAAGAATGATATTTAGGTTATTACAATCATGCTTTCTCTTATGATGTCTCTACGAATTGTGTAGATAGTGGAAAATCAAAGTGCTTCATCTTCCTAGGGCCTTGTGCAATATGCCTTACATTGTTAAAAGTAACTGTTCTTGCCCTTAGGGCTTGAAAGGAAAATGAAATAATTGTACTGTCTTTACTTACCCAATTGATTGAATCACCTTATCATGCTGCCTCCAAACAACTTCCCTAGGAAGAGTAGGATTATTTTGTTTTAAGATTTATTTTACTTATTTGAAAGACAGAGTTACAGAGAGAGGTAGAAAGAGAGAGAGGTCTTCCATCTACTGGTTTACTCCCCAGATGGCCGCAATAGCCAGAGCTGCGCCAGTCCGAAGCCAGGACCCAGAAGCTTCCTCCAGGTCTTCCCACGTGGGTGCAGGGGCCCAAGGACTTGGACCATCTTCTACTGCTATCCAGGCCATAGCAGAGAGCTGGGTCAGAAGAGGAGCAGCCAGGACTCGAACCAGCGCCCATATGGGATGCTGGCGCTTCAGGCCAGGGCTTTAATCCATTGCGCCACAGTGCCAGCCCCAAAAGAGTAGGATTAAAATCAGAACATAACTATGTGATATAGTAGGGACCATGAACGTCTTCTGTGATGACTCTATCCACAATATATTCTTGGAAATTGAGTCCATGACTCAGAAATTAACTGAAGAAGTAAGGATGATAGAGAAAGGGATCAGAGTTGAAGCTTCTTTTAATGACCTAAATAAGTAAACTGAGTTGACAATTATCAAAAATTAAGGTTACTAAGAAAATCTAGAGAAACTAAGAATATGCAAATATGCATGGACAAATGAACTGCAAGTCTGTAAGATGTTATTAATAGGAAAAACTATGATTAGATGAGGATGTAGTACAAGAATTGTTTGTGCTGTCTTTTTGATCTTTCCATACATACAAAATTGCTCCAAAATATTCTTTTTGTTAAACAGTTTTCTTTCTAATCTATTTCTTTTACTAACAAATGTCCTATTCTCTCCTCTTCTCATCACCTTCTTCCTTGCCCCCAACATGACATGTCTCCTGAGTTTCTCCTTCACTTCTATAGACTTCCAGTACTATCTGTTTTCCACTTGGGATTGCAGTGGGGTCTCATGCCATACTCTGAGTCCCTTCTGAATAATGAATTCCTCATGATTTTCACATGAGTCCTGTAGCTCCAGCTCTCTGATGCTTCCTTGCTTGTTTACCTTGTTATACTCACACTATATCTTCTTGTTTATTTTTTGCATTATCTAGGTCATTATAATTCTCAAAAAAAAAAAAAACTTCACCTGTACTCTGACACTGGATCTTCATTATATCTCAATGTTTGGTCCTTCCATTAAATAAATGAAAGACTAGAAATTTGAGAGGCTAAATGTTTTGCCCTGCTTAATCTATCATCCATAACAGACTTGGGGATCAAATTTAGAAATCTTTCTTTGAACTACATCACATTACCTGGAAGTTAATGAATGCAGTTTCTTTGTCTTCTATATTTTCCATTATTTTTTGAAATTTTGGAGGGAATTTTGAAGAAAAGGCATGACTCAATCTTTAACTTTATACAATCAACAACATAATGACAATAGTTTACTAAGGTTAAATAGACTCAATTCTCTTGAATACCAAAGTGAGATCAGATTCTCATTTAACCTAATATTCATGAGCGAATAGAATAGGGGAGGTGCTGTATTCATCATGTGACTCTCACACACAAATGAGGAGACTTGTGGCAGAGAAATAGTATGAGTTCACTAGCATATTTTATACTTTCCTTTGGAGTGCAATACTAATTCTCCAGTACTCTTGGATCTACTTGCTACTGATTTCTGTCTCATGGAGCAGATAGATTCTGTCTAATAGGATAGGCAGAATGGGATACATCATTTTCAGGGCTGCCTTAGAATGTGTTGTGTAGAATCTTCTACTCTCTCTCCAGGTCTGTGCAGCTGGAAGGGAAGACCCCTCGGTTAGAGGAAAGCTTCCCAGAGAAGCACTGAACCTTGTACCGGGAGGAAACTACTTCTTTTTGCATCAAGCTTGTGGGGTTATGAAAAATTGTCACCTCAGCGTAGCTTAACCTCTCTTGATTGATAGAAAACTGAAGTCTGCATCTACTTAATACCAACAGCTAGCTTAGGTTTACTTAGGTAGTAAATGATATGCTACTGCTGGTGGTACGAGTCATATGTGCCGTGTCAAGTAAGAGATCTTCACAGATACTCATCATTGCCAAATCAGACCCAGCCTAGATATGGTCTTTTTTTTTTTTAAAAAAAAAAAAGGGCCGGCGCCGCAGCTCACTAGGCTAATCCTCCGCCTTGTGGCGCCGGCACCCCGGGTTCTAGTCCCGGTCGGGGTGCCGGATTCTATGCTGGTTGCCCCTCTTCCAGGCCAGCTCTCTGCTGTGGCCAGGGAGTGCAGTGGAGGATGGCCCAAGTGCTTGGGCCCTGCACCCCATGGGAGACCAGGAGAAGCACCTGGCTCCTGCCATCGGATCAGCGCGGTGCGCCTGCCGCAGCGCGCCAGCCGCGGCGGCCATTGGAGGGTGAACCAATGGCAAAAGGAAGACCTTTCTCTCTGTCTCTCTCTCACTGTCCACTCTGCCTGTCAAAAAAAAAAAAAAAAAAGATTTATTTATTTGATTGAAAGGCAGAATTCCAGAGAGGCAGAGGCAGAGAGAGAGAGGTTTTCCATGCGTTGGTTCACTCCCCAGATGGCAGCAATGGCAGGAGCTTCTCTGATCTGAAGCCAGGAGCTTCTTTCAGGTCTCCCCCATGGGTGCAGGGGCCCAACGACTTGGGCCAGCCTCTACTGCTTTCCCAGGCCATAGCAGAGACTGGATCGGAAGAGGAGCAGCTGGGACTCTAATGGATGCCCATATGGGATGCCGGCACTGCAGGCAGTGGCTTTACCCACTATGCCACAGCACCAGCCCCATAGATATAGTCTTATTCTATCGATCTAAATGCAGATGAACTCACTGCATTCTAAATTTTCAGAAACCCACTGTTAACACTCGAGTGTGTGTTAGTACCTAGGAAAAGGCCAGTAATGGGAGTGAAGAAAAGAAGGATGGGGCAGAGGGAGAAAGATGAGGAGGGGAAGGAAATAGCAATGTTTTAATATTTTAACATTAAAAATGTATTATTTAAATATTTTTGTAATGAAAATGTATTAATGCACTACCTTTAAAATTTAAAAGCATAAAGAAAAGAAAAAGAAAGAAAGGAGTCTTGGATCAGCGGAAGTACTCCTGTAGCTGATTCCCAGTCTTTCAGTAACTACCGAAATCCTCTCCACCCTGTAAGTCTCACCCAGGTGCTGAACTCTCCTTTTATGCTTTCCCTGACGCTTTCCAGAGGTGTATTTCCCTCGTCCAAACACTTACAGAACTCAGTGCACAAGGTTTGTTTTTGTCTGTATTTCTCTTATCAGATAAAAAAACAAGGACCATCCTGTTCTTCATATAATTTGTCAGACAAATTAAATTAAAATAAAAACCAAGAAATTGTAAGAATGAAAGGAAGAGTGAATAACAGTAAATCCTTTCCTCAAGAAGCAAAAATAAAACTGGATAAAATTGTTAAAGTAATTAATTCAGGTCTTTAGACAGACACTGAGTTGAGATGCATTTCTTGAAGAAAAATTACTAAATCTCTGGTAAGAATAGTAGGTTTGGGCAGGCGCTATGGTGTAGTAGGTTAAGCCCCTGCCTGTGGTGCCAGTATCCATTATGTGCATTGGTGTGGGTCCCAGCTGCTCCACTTCCAATCCAGCTCCCTGCTAATGGCTTGGGAAAGCAGTGGAGAATGGCTCAAGTACTTGGGCCCCTACACCCATGTGACAGACCCGGAGGAAACTCCTGGCACTTGGCTTTGTTTAGGCCCAGCCCTGGCCATTGAAGCCATTTAGTGAGTGAACTAGAGGGTAGAAGACCTCTTTCTCTGTCTCTCCCTCTCTTGTCTATAACTCTACCTCTCAAATAAATAAATAAATCTTTAAAAATAACAGAATAGTAGCACCTGTTAAATTATAATGTGAGTTTCTTTCATTTCCCAAAAACCATCACCTGCAGCTCCATAACCATGTTATAATCCTACCATGAGGGAAACAGGCAGAAATGGGCAACTTTCTTGCCAGTAGAGACTATGCACTTGGACCTAAGTATAGAGGAACTCCAAAGTCCAGAAGCACTCCAAGGGCTTATTGGTTGACAGATAAATAGACACATGGTAGTATATTCACTTGGTGAAATACTACTCAGCCATAATTTAGCATCATGGAAAGACCTCAAAACAGCTATTCTAAGTGAAAGAAATTAGGCAATAAATAAACAAATACATGCATACATACATACTATCTGATTCCATTTACATACAATCCTAGGAAATTCAAACTATACTGAAAGCAGTTCAGTGGGGATGGGATGGTGAAGGTACAGGATTGATTCAAAGGGTTTGAGAAAAATTTTAAGGGTAGTGGATCTGTTCAGTATCTTGTGATGGTTTCGAAAATGTATACATTTGTTAAAACTTAAGAAATGATACACTTGATAAATGTGCAATTTATTGCATGCCATTCTATAACAAAGAGGTTTTAAAAAATTCCTTACCTCCAAAACTGTTTAGTTAAATTATTCCGCCCAGAGGTCTGTCATGTATATCCAAGGCTACATTTATTCCTTGATACAAAGCTTCAATTCTCCAGAGGTACATAAATGCTATAGGAAGCATGGATATGGTGGAAACAGAATCATTGCCCTTAAGAAATAGTGGCTCCATCATTCACAAATGCAGAAAGGTAATGTTAGAACTAGAAATCATTCAAGGCTGCCTTTTCATATTATACCCAAGAAAACCTGGAGAGAGAAAGGACCTGGCTGAGGTCAATTGACATCCAAATATTGGCTTGAAGATATGAATTTTTAGTTTAAGATACTAAGAAAGATAAGATTTTATCATCACTTGGGGTCTACTTAAGAACCATGTGGAAAATACCAATTCTTCATCAACTCTCATTGGCTTTTGAAAAATGCAAGCCATGTCAAACTTATATTTTAAGATGTTATTTTCTACTTAATTCTTTTCCTCATCTTACTCTGATTGTTTTCATGTAGTTTAAATTTTTGCAGAAGGTTCTTTGAATCTCTGACAGCCAAAACCAGCTGTGTTTGCTGGTGAGGATGGAGATAAAAACAATATTTACTAGCAAAACCAAAATCAGACTTGAGAGGGTAAAACCAATTGGCAGGAATGGAAAGAAGAGTATTTGCTAATCTAGAAGATTTTTTAACTCTAAGATGGGTTTTACCTTGACCTAGGACGCCAGACATACACTACCAGAGGGGAAGATCCATTTCATTTAAATTTCTGATGAGTGGTTTTAAGAAACACAGGGAAGAGCACCTTTCTTTAGTCAATTGAAGCATCAATAATATTGTACTCTTCTCCCTGGCACAGTGGGAATAGGATAGTCACTAAAATCAGAAAGAAAAAAAAAGTCCTCCATTTTTGGATAATTTTCTCTATATACTATAGTTTCCTTGCCTGTAAAATGGAGGTTAAATGCCTGCTTTATAGTGAGATTGTTATGAACTGTAGAAATAATATAGGTCAATTCCATTGTACAGTGCCAGAATTATATTAGCGATATGTGGACATTCAGTAAATGATAACTATTAGTATTTATTATTTTAAGACTGAGAACAAATCATGAAAAGAGACAGCTGAGAAGAGGGGAATGCACCTCTAGCACTTGGCAGTTCTTTTCACGTGCGGAGGGGCTGCGGATATTTGCCCCTCAGCTTCCAGCTGTTTCCTTCTGCCATACCTGATGCAGTATAAGAAGATTTCTCTGCAGGTTTCAGCAAAGGCAGCCAGCACTTAGGTAGTGAGACTTTTCTTGAGTTGGGTAAGAAATGGCTTTCTTCTTTTCATACTTAGAAGGACGTGCTGCTCTACCCCACACAGAAGCATTTTGCTGGCTTTGAGAATTTAATGCCCTCATTTAATAGATTTTTTTCTTCATAAATGGAAAATGCATTTTATACAGGTATAATTATTATTCCCCTAGTGTGTTTCCGTTGGCCCTTTATAATTATTGTTGTCATGGTATTTATCACAGTGTCTGGTGAATATTGCTTATGCTGCTACCAGTGCATCCAACACTAAATTTTGTGTTTCTCAAGGACAGGGCATCCCTTCTGCAGCACAGAACACAATGCCTTCATGTAGCTAAAAATGTAAATGTTTGTGGAGTCAAATATTAGAAATCTCAACTATTCTGAGTCAAAATCAGTTAATTTCTCTTTTAGAAGTGTCTACATTTTCAGTGGGCTACATGACAAGCACAGTGCTATTGTGTCTACCTTTAATTAACTGAAGCAGGCCTAAAAGTTGGAAAATGATTTTCTCTAGAGTAGGAGTTTAGATTTGAAAGTGTCTCCACTTCTTTTAGAAAGGACAGGCAAAATTATGTTAGGATCACAGTAGGAAATGATTATTGCTATACAGTTCCATGACATTTTGGACATGTTGAGTATGGAGTGGGGTAGGTTGGAGGAAAACCCCTGAAGTTGGTTTGGGAAAACAGATGAATTAGCAATGTTTATCACATTTAAAATGCATAATATTCCCATGTGGAACATGGCTCTATTCAGATGCAATTTTGTAAAGCTTGTTACCATACTTGATGGTTTTTCAGCTCATCTGAGAATCTCATCAAAATCAGTTGTATATGTTTTAATGAATTTATGTCTTCTTAAGGGTTCCTTTCAACTGAGAACTTTATAAAACACAAGAGGTTTAGGTAACAAGGCCTGAATCTACCCTCTGTGATCTTTTATTTAATAAACAGTTATCTTCGGTGTAACTAATTTAGTGAGAAGTCTGAATTTGTTAGTTGCTTGGGAATAAAATGATTTTCTTCTTCAAATAACTGCTACTACCTGTATTCAGTCAAAGCCTTCTTTTCAGCTGGTGTAAGATTGCCTTAATGACCTCTCATACAATACTAATTTTTTGTATCTTTCAATTAGTAAAACTGTCTCATTTTAGCTTTGAAAGACTCTGTTCTGTTCATTTTAATAATTTATTAAATACATATGGCATTTAAAGACCTTTCTCTTCCTTTCTCCCCAGCTCCATATCTTGCCTAAAGTCAACACAAGCAAAATGCATGCCTCTGAGGACTTGGCAGGTAAGTGAGGTCCTGGGCTCACCCTCACCTCTCAGTTCTCTTTATTCAACTTCACCTTACTCTCTCTTGGCTTGTCAGAAGGGTGCAGAACAAGGCAGTAGGCAGGCATGGCCTCCTTTAACATGTATACCAGTCTCAGGTGTCACTGGAAAGCTCTTCTTCCACTATAAAAGATGAAGGAAGATTTCCAAGTCCTGACCAAACCATGTTTCTGATTAGGCTTCCTGTGATTGCTCCTGAGAGAAGTGAATGGCGGCCCAAGGTCTTGGAAACCTGCCACCCTTGTGGGAGTCAGATGGAGCTCCTGCAGGCATCTGGGGAGTGAAACAGAGGATGAAATACATTCTCTCTCTCCCTCTCCCTCTCCCTCTCCCTCTCCCTCTCCCCCACCCTCTCGCCCTTCTCCCTCTATCTCTCTCCCTCTCCCTCTGTGTGTGTGTGCCTGTCTCAATATCTCGCCCCCTTTCAAGTAAATACTTTTTTTAGTTGAAAGAAGCTAAAAATTTCCATGATTCTCTTGTAGCCATACTGTTCTAGTGACCCAATTCCATCTAATAAGAAATAAGTAGAAGTTTGCTATGTGGTCTCTGAGAACACTTTTCATTTTCCTATAAAAATAACAGACTTTGCCATTTTCTTCCATCTTCAAACTTCTTACTTATTTAAGTTGCATTGGGACAGCAGCCTTTCAGACATCAGGAAAAGACTGAGAGAATTTCACAACCATTGAGATACAAAATCAAGGCCAACAGTAACTTCCCACCTGGCATCTTGTTATTTGAGGACATTAATCCTTATTTGTTAAGGCCACTAATAGTATGCTTCTTATTGTTGCCAAATTCGTTCTACCGATATATGGCTTCTCAGTATGTTTCAGTTGTCTCTTCAATTAACCATAACCCTGATCTACCTGTCTACCATGGACTTTGTATACAAAAGGTGGCACTGAGATTGCCAATCAGAGCTGCAATTAGTTGCTATATGTTTTCACAGTGTCCCCGGGTATTGGTGCCCCCTTGAGAAGTATGTCTGCCTTTGCTGGTTAATCTCAAACAGACAACACTGTGCTTCCTCTCTTTATAATCTGGGCCCTTTTTTGCCATTCTCTGTGGTACCTCCCTATCCCTATGCACCTTCAACAGCCTCAGCCTGGAGCAGCAAGCATTGGTGAATCCCATCTTCTGTCTCTCTGGGGCACTGGCAACACTGGAGAGTTGACCTTCCCCTGGCCTCAACACATGTGGCCATCACAGTTCATACCATCTCTCCCCTTCTCTGATGAAAGCAGACCACAAACAAGCTGTAGGGACTAAGTAGGCATGTGGGCTTCAAAGAATACTTCAGTCTGTCTAGTCTGTGTGAGTGAGTCTCTTGGATCCCCACCCGACTCCCCTTCCATACACACAGGGAACAGAGGGGAAAGAATATCTTTCCTCATTAAGATTGCACTAGCTTCACCCTACCCCACAAGGAACCTCTTTTCTTACATGTGCTAGAATAATGTGAAGGCAGGATAAGGGCTAACCTTGCATCTGTCAGCATTCCCCATTGTGAGGGGGCTGGCCACATGAAAGGGATGATTGCCACACTTATAATGGACATATCTTAGTGGCATGTGTTTTCTGTTATATCTTAGTCTCTAATTCTTACAGCCCTTAATCCCATTATAAACATTCACTGTATAATATGTATTTTTGTGGTGCTTCTCTGCTTCCCCTTCAACAGCATACACACCATGCTTTACTTTTCTCATGTCAAAAATGAAAGTTTAATGTAAAATTTCTCTCTCTCTCTTTCTTTCTTTCTTTCTTCCTTTCTTTCTTTCTTTCTTTCTTTCTTTCTTTCTTTCTTTCTTTCTTTTTTACAGGCAGAGTGGATAGTGAGAGAGAGAGACAGAGAGCTCACTCTCTTTATTGAGAATTGCTCAAAGTTTGGTTTCAAGGGGACAAAGACTTCATGCTTCGTGTTTTTTTTTTTAAAGATCTATTTATTTATTGGAAAGGCAGAGTTACAGAGGAAGAGAGAGAGAGAGAGAGAAAGAGAGAGAGAGATCTTTCATCCACTGGTTCACTCCCCAAATGGTTACCATGGCTGAAGGTGAGCTGATCTGAATCCAGGAGCCAGGAGTCTCCTCCAGGTCTCCCACTTGGGTGCAGGGTCCCAAGCACTTGGGCCATCCTATGCTGCCCTCCTAAGAACATCAGCATGGTGCCAGGTGAGAAGTTGTGCAGCTGGGATTTGAACCAGCACCCACATGGAATGCTGGCACCATAGATGGTGGCTTAACATGGTATGCCATGGCCCTAGCCCCAAGACTTCATGCTTTATACAGAGAGGATGAATCAACTGTGTATCTGTTGTCCTGCTCCTGCCAGCTATATTGCAACAATAAAACATGAGACTACATTGCAAACATGTCCTGCCTTTGTTGATGTCAAAAGTCTACAATAATATGCTTGTTGCAGCCTCACAGCCAAGGATACTTACAAGCCTTGTCTTCCGATATCAAAAGGACATATTTAAGAATCCATGCAGCAAAGGAGACTAAGTAAGGATTTTCTTGATTTTTTTTCTTTTTGTAGTTCATTTTTTGTTACTATTCAGCACCTTCCTGCCACACACACACACACACACACACACACACTGCTCTCATGAAGCTGTTGGACGGACTTAAAAGCATGTTTCTTTGAAAGCTTGTTGAGGTTTGCTGTGCAGCAATTTCATGCTCATGTAAGTTCCTCCCACTTACACTAGTCAAGTTTTTCACTCATAAACCAGTCCGACAACAAGCGCAAGAATTCAGATGACAGCAAAATGTCAGAAAAAATATCTAAAAAGAAAAGGATGGTGGCTTCAGTTAAGATTGAAGTTGAGTGCTTTCACCACCCCAATAACTTGGAAAATACCTTTTCATGTCTTTAAACATATCATGATCTGCTGTCTAGGCACAATATTGGGTGAATGCTTACCCCTCCCTAGGTGATTATAATAGTCAGCTAATGAAAGATCTCTCTCTACGTGCTTCTCTCTTGCTCTTTCCCTCTTATTCTCTCTGTTTTTCTCACTCTCTCTTTGCCTTTCAAATAAAACAGAGATAAATTTAAAAAATGAAAAACAATCTAAGAATTTCTATTGAGTTTAGAAAATCTTATTTCCTCGATTGTGTAATACAAGTACTGATCATAAAATCTAAATCTTATCTAAGCCATTCAGCTTTTTGCTTGGATGACAATGGTGAGTGCACATTTGCCTTATGCTGGATTTGATGCAATAGTCACATGAGGGACAGTAGTTTCTATTATTTTCCCCTTTAGTAATATAAATAATTACTTGCTAAGATCTTTTTCTTCCTCCTCCTCTCTCTCTTTCTCTCCCCATCTCATCTACTCACATCATTAACAGATTTTGTGGGACTGCTATTTTTATTCAAGATTTGCTTACAAAGTATTAAAAGCACAAATCCTGATGTTTGCTGACAACAAAGTTAATGATAAAGCAGTTTTGGTGTCACACCCACATTGTTGTTCATGTCATGTGGCTTACTATATTTGTATTTTGGTAAATCCTAGCAGCTAGGCCATCTTACTAAGGAGGTGGCTGCTTATTATGTGGCCACTGGCATGTCTGTCCATCCATGAGATCTTTAATATGTTAATTTCTTCCCTTGGGTATTACTCTGAGAATGGGTGTACTGTCAGCCTTTTCTTTGGGTCACCTGTATTAGAAGGAAAGCACACCACACACGTCTTTAAAAGACCCCACAGCCATGGGAGACAATGATTAATGGAAATATTTTTTAAAAGATGTATTTATTTATTTGAAAGGCAGGTTTACATGCACACACGCACGCACGCACACGCGTGCGCACAGCTCTTCCAACTACCGGCTCACTCTCCAAATGGCCACAACAGCCAGGGCTAGGCTGGGCTGGGCCTAATCTAGGAGCCAGGAGCTTCATCCCTGCCTCCCACTTGAGTGTAGGGTCCCAAACACTTGAGCCAAGACCCCTTCTTTCTCAGGCACATTAGCAGGGTGCTGAGTCCAAAGTTAAGCAGCAGGACCAAACAGGATCCCATATGGGGATGCTAGTACTGTAGGCGGTGGCTTAACCTGCAGTGCCACAGCACCAGCACCAGTGGGAAGATTGAATACCGCCAAAATGAATTTTGATTTTTGTTGTTGTTGTTCTGCCTAAATCAGATGATGGTCAGAGTACTAGTCTTGTAGATGTTTTGTTTGATCTGTGATAGAATAAAAAGAAGGGGAAAAAAAAACCTGATGAGACAACAACAAAGTAAATGTCTAAGAAGAAACTGCTTGCTGAACATAAGTGGTCAGAGAATTTAATCTTACCTGACAACCCATAGAAGCAGAATAATTGAACCTGTCCCTGCTTGGTTCATCCACTCTCCTTCTCTGCTTTCCACAGTCTTCTCTTAGCCTTGATTTATAGCCAATGGCTATTTTCTAAGGTGCATACTAAGGAATCAAATCTACAGCATTAATTGTTCAATAAGGTCACTAATACATTCTGACACTCATGTCTATTTAAAACTACTGGTACTTAGAAAAATCACCGAAAATAATATGGTAGAGATTAATGAGATGAGTTTTTAAATTGTGCTGTATGTTTTATTCCCTAGAAGAAAAATGTCTCATGAAAGCTCTGCATGTTTTACTTCTCTGACTTCACCTTCTTTTTATTTTAACTTGCTCCTGCAGGATAAATATCAGCAATTCCCCACTCACTCCTTCAGGTTTAGTACTCCTTTGGGAGATCAACAAAGCAGCTGTGTAATGGACCAAAGTCAGATAGAAACCAATAATGTTCTCCTGATAGCTTTCTCCATGTAGAGGTTACTTCCTGGCTTCTGTTTCTTTCCCCATCAACTGTACTGGATTAAAGTAATAGGAGTCTATTTTGAAATGCCTAAATTATTGTAAGAATTGCTTTCCATTCTGCTTTCTATTTGACACGACAGGAATTGATATTTAACTATTACATAATCAATATAAAATTTTGGTTTTAGAAGTCTTTTTTTTACCCACACTCAAGTCTAAATACAGTCATCTTTAGACAAAAGCAAGTATGCAATGACTGATGTTTTGTGTTTTGAGGGGCGTCCTGAAAGCTCACCCCTGATTCATAATCCCACCTCTGCCAATAATGAAAGTATATAAAGTTTCATCATTATTTTTCCCTTTGGAAAATTTCTGCTGGATGTCCAATACAAATGCAAGCATTCTTGGGGAGGCAGTACTATAAGGCCATGAGAGTGAGACCTACCACTTTCAACATGAAGCTGCATATGAAAAGTGTAAACAGAGGTGTGAAGGTGACATGTCCATGGTTTGACACTTCACAGATTTGCTGACAGCCCACCCAGTTTCTCAGCATCTTTACACAATCTGGAATATTTACTTTTTCCAAATTAATCCATACATGATTTCCTTGATGAGCTCATTTATTTCAATTTGATTCGATTATTCAGATGTTTGTTGGCTATGATCTATGACCCAATCCATATAGCAAGTTCTGGTAAGAAAAGATAAGGAAGACAAGTGCCCTGCCTGAGTGAAAATCACAAACAGAAAAAAACAGAGATTTGGAAGAACCTAATATTCTCACACAAGGCTACTAAATTAATGCCAAATAGAGATAGAGACAATAAGCTGTGGGAAGGGAAAACAAAACATTTTTTAAAAAAGATTTATTTATTTCAAAGAGTTACATAGAGGAGAGGCAGAGAGAGAGAGGTATTCCATCCACTGGTTCACTCCTCAGTTGGACGCAATGGCCAGAGCTGCGCTGATCCGAAGCCAGGAGCCAAGAGCTTCCTCCTGATCTCCCACGTGGGTGCAGGGGACCAAGGAGTTAGGCCATCTTCTACTGCTTTCCCAGACCATAGCAGAAAGCTGAATCGGAAGTGGAGCATCCAGGACTCGAACTGGCACCCATATGAGATGCCGGCACTACAGGCAGCAGCTTTATCCACTACACCAAAGCGCTGGCCCCAAGAAAACACTTTTTGTTCCTTTTGAAAGATCAGAAGGATAGTTCCAGAAATGATAGCAGTTTATTTCGCCTCTGATGGCTTGGTGGATAGGAAATGGGGGATGGACCATTCCAGAGGTATTAATATGAAAGAGAATCTTGCATCCACTGGTTCACTCTACCAGGTGTTAGGAGCTCTCCCAGATGGGTGGCAGTGGCCCAAGTATTTCAGCCACTTCTGCTACCGTCCTAGGGAGATTGGCTGGAAGTGGAGTGGAGCAGTGGGGACTCAAACAAGCATTCTAATTTGGGATGCCAGCTTTGCCAGCAGGGTCTTTTTTTTTTTTTTTTTTTTGACAGGCAGAGTGGACAGTGAGAGAGAGAGAGAGACAGAGAGAAAGGTCATCCTTTGCCATTGGTTCACCCTCCAATGGCCGCCATGGCTGGCGTGCTGCGGCCGGCGCACCATGCTGATCCGAAGGCAAGAGCCAGGTGCTTCTCCTGGTCTCCCATGGGGTGCAGGGCCCAAGCACTTGGGCCATCCTCCACTGCACTCCCAGGCCACAGCAGAGAGCTGGCCTGGAAGAGGGGCAACCGGGACAGAATCCGGCGCCCTGACCGGGACTAGAACCTGGTGTGCCGGCGCTGCAAGGTGGAGGATTAGCCTATCGAGCCGCGGCACTGGCCGCCAGCAGGGTCTTAAAACACTATGCCACAGCACCAACCCCTCTATGTTTAAATACATGCATTAATGGTTATAAACTTCCCTCTTACTGCTGTTTTTGCTGTATCTCACAGATTTTAATATGTTTTCATTTTTATTTCTTTCAATATATTTTTAAATTTTCTTTTAAATTTATTCAGTCATCCATTAGTCATTCAGGAGGATGTTGTTCAATTTCCATGTATTTGTAAGTGTTCTGTTGTTCTTGTTGCTGAGTTCTAGCTTTATTCTTCTGTAGTTCAAAAAGAAAGATGTATGATTTCAACTTTTAAAATTTACTGAGGGGCAGGCATTGAGGCATAGGAGGTAAAGCCACTGCATGCAACGGGTGCCAGTTAGCTTCCTGGCTGCTCCACTTCTGATCTAGCTCTGTGCTAATGGCCAGGGTAAAATAGAAGAAGCATGTGGGAGACATGGGTGAAGCTCTTGGTTCTAGGCTTAGGCCTCGCTCAGCATTGGCCATCGGGGTCATCTGGGGAGTGAACCAGCAGATGGAAAATCTCTCTCTCTTTCTTTCTCTATGTCTTTGTAACTTTGCCTTTCAAGTAAATAAATATATCTTTAAATAAAACAAATTAAAATTTGCTGGGACTTGATTTGTGTCCTAATGAATGGTGTCTCTTAGGAAATGTTCTATGTATTAATGAGAAGAGTGTGCATTCATCCAATAGTTGTTGGATGAAATGTCCTGTAAATGCCAGTTAGGTCCATTTGCTCTATACTGTGTTTCAACACTGATGTAGCTTTATTGATATTCTGGCTGGGTGATCCCTTCATTGATGATGGTAGGGTGTTAGCTCCCCCACTATTATTGCTTTGGAGTCTATCTGTCCCTTCAGGTCTAATAATAGCTGCCTTGTATATATTTGTATGGTCTTGTGTTGGATGCATATATATAATTTTTATATCTTTTTTGCTGAGTTTATCCTCTTATCAATATATAATGTCCTTCTTTGTCTCTTATTGCATATTTATTTAAAGTCTGTTTTTATCTAATAAGAATATAGTTATCCCAGCTCATTTTTCATTTGCATTTGCATTATATATATTTTTCCAACCATTTACTTTCAGACTATGTGCATTTTTTACCTGTGGAGTGAGTTTCTAATTGGCAGTCTCTACTTAGACCTTGTTTTTTGAACCATTCAGCCAACCTATGTCCTTTAACTACGGAATTTAATACATTTCTATCCCAAATTAATATTGGTAGGTAAGAATTAACTCCTATCATTTTGTTGGCTGCTTACTGATAATTTTATATATTCTGTGTTTTCACCTCTTGTTATTTATCCTATGAGAGATCACAGATGTTCATGGTACTTACAGAGCCAACAGTCGTAGTCCTGGAGCTGTAGGATGCAGTGAAGTCATTACCCAGGTCTCACTGAGTGTCAGTTGTGCTGGGGATTGTGGACTAGCAACTGCCAACCTTAACTAGAGGAAGGCAAATAGGGCCCTGCAGAGATTGTAGCACCAATTGTCACAGTCCCAGAGCTTCAGGACACAGAAGGGACTTCCCAGTTCTTCTTTTTTTAAAGATTGATTTATTTATTTGAAAGTCAGAGTTACACAGAGAGAGGAGAGGCAGAGAGAGAAAGAGAAAGAGAGAGAGAGAGAGAGAGAGAGAGAGAGGGAGAGGTCTTCTGTCTGATGGTTCACTCCCCAATTGACCGCAATTGGCAGAGCTGCGCTGATCTGAAGCCAGGAACCAGGAACTTCCTCTGGGTCTCCCACGCAGGTGCAGGGGCCCCAAGGACTTGGGCCATCTTCTACTGCTTTCCCAGGCCATAGCAGAGAGCTGGATGGGAAGTGGAGCAGACGGTTCTCAAACCCGCACCCATATGGGATGCTGGCGCTTCAGGCCAGGGTGTTAACCCGATGCACCACAGCAATGACCCCGAGACTTCCCCAGTTCTTACAGGATGTGCAAGGATAATTCTGGGACTTGCACACTGGCCACCCAGCACTCTGTGCTAAAAGATGCAGAAGGGCACTTCCTCATGTCTTGTTCTCTTGGTTTGTATATCAGCTGCTGCTTGTGCCAGGTTTGAGAAGCAGAGGGGAGCCTCCTTAGATCAGGCAGAGTGAACACCCTGGCTATGACTCTAGGAGCTTCTGGTAGTAATTGGGTTGCTTGTTGTCCCCAAAAAAGAGAATGGATTTTACCAGACAGTGTACCACAGCCACTCAGGTGCTGGATTTTGGAGGCAGAGGGAGACAATGTGGGCTCCTTTTTGGAAGACAGTAGTTGCTTGGACCCAAGTCAGTTTTCCAGACTGGATTTAAAGCCAGTGAGGACTGTGTGATTCTCTTACAGGTATGGCTACTGGTCTGCAATGATAGAGAGGGTCACAATAATAGAGAGCTTTCTACTTATCTTTTCCTGGCAAGAGGGTGTCCCCCAAGTTGGGGAGACAGTGTAGGCAGTGCAGTGTGCTTTGTTCTCCTCTTTGTTGTTTTTCAGAGTCTCTGTGCTGTTTACAGTTCCTGTCACTTAATTTCTGAAGTTTTCTCTCAGTCATTCTGGAAATGTTGTCCTTCCTTTGTTCAGCATGTTCTCTGTGGCAGAGGCAAGTGCAGGGCCTCTCTATTCAGCCATCTTCAACTTTAAGTCTTTTCCAGTTTATATGCCATATATTTATTTTGGTGTCCTCTAGGTAAGACTATGGCCAAGAATCCCAGTATTATGTTGAATACAAGTGATGAGAGTGGGCATGGTTGTCTTGTTCCTGATTAGACTTTCTGTTAGAAAGCAGCTTTGCAGAGGATAGATTGAAGAAGTCACTTTAGAGACATACCTGGAAGTGACTCTACATGAACCAGTGGAGTAAAAGGAAATAGATAAGGCACAAACACAAGAAACATTTGCAAGATTGAATAGATAAAACTCAAGGACTAATCAGATGGTGAGGAATGTTGGAAGAATAGGGCAAGTTTTAGAATGATTCATCTTTTTAAACTTAAAAAATAGAGAAGCAACTCTTAGATCTATATCTGAACCATTATTTCTCCAAGAGAGCTGATGTGTGATTTTTGGCTTTCGCTCCTCCATCTCATCTTGAATTCTGTCTTCTGGTCCAACATGTCTCTTAATGGTCACAAAGAGAAAAACTGGATAATTTTTCATCACGACTATATGATAGTTTTGTGATGCAAGGCTAACTTTATAGAAAAGGCACACAAAGGAAAACAGCCAGAAACTTGAGTTGGTCTGTAAAGGAACTTTAAACCAAGGAATGTGTTATATAAGACTTGGATGAGGAAACCAAACATTATATTAGCAGAGCATCACTGTCACCCATAAGGCTTAAGGAACAAGGGGAAAAGGCTTAGTGTGCCTACTCAGGGTTAGACTACAAAAAGGGGGATATCTTCTGAAGAGATAGATTATCCTTGGAGCTGGCACAAGGGAGAACATGAAAGCATTGCTGATAAAACCACCTAAGCAGAGAGAGGGAAGAGGAAACATCCCAGACACATCATTTTTTTTTTCCTAGCTTCTCATTTCCAACTTGTTTATGAAGCTGGCTGAATGCTAGTTGGGGAGAGAACCTGGGGAATTTGGTTTGCAGGATTCAGCCCCCTGCAATGTAGAGCTAAGAAGAGCCAAAGGGATATATCTGGGAGTAAAGAGATAACTGACTGTAACATACACATGTGGGGTTTTTTGCCCTTAGGTAAAGTAATATTTTATAATCATAAAAACAGACTTATAGTAATTATATGATCTTGAATAGAGAATATATGATCTTCTATTCCAGATACTATCAGATTTTGCAATGCAAGTATAAAATATAGTATTCATATTTCTTTCTGTGTATCCATTACAGAAATGTAGAAGAGTATCAATATTTCAAAATTGAAAATGCTTTATACAATTATCTTTGTGAGTTTCATAGTCTTCATTTGGCCAGCAGTTAACAGCTAAATATTTTATTTTCTTCATAATTTAATCATGTTTTATCCACTTAGTTCTCATTGTCTAAATTGCTGCATGGACTCATTTCCTGTATAAAAAAATGCCAGAGGACGAGTATTCTCTTTTTTGTCTTATACTCCTGAACATCTAGCTCAGGACTCTGTGCATGAAGATAATGACTAAATATCATTTGATAGGGAACTCACAGAAGTGGAGCTTGCAGGGTTCAGGTTTATTTCATGTTTCCATTGCTTTGCTTTCCATGACAGTTCTCAGTAACCTTAAAATATATTCAATGTGAAGAGTTCTAGCATTAGGCTAATTTGTGGCAAGATGAATATATTTTCCCTTCATCAAGCCACATTTACTTTAAAGTCCATAAAATAGTTTTTTTTCATGTTGCTGTTAATTGCAGAACTCCTGGTAATCTGCCAAGGATAATGACGTTTGCCACTTTTGATCAGTGCTCTGCTATAGAACAACTTGTTCAGGCCCTTGCTGAGAAAAGAAAAACTGATTAAATGGATTACACCACATTTGTTGTATATCAAGTAGCAAACTGAACTTAGATCCGAGAGACTGATAATATCACGATTTATTTTTGTAACTCAGAAATTAAGAAACACTCAGTACATCATGACTGAAAGTTTTCTTTACCTATATATTTTCCTTGACATTTTAGTGTCTTATTTGAAACCTACGGTTTCAGTTTAGCTGAATATTTTCTGCAAGTTTTATTTCTATTTGAAAGCAAAGTTAGTAGTAAAACCTGGGGTCACAGATTCATGATGGAGGTAGGCAGCAAACTCGAAGGAAAGAAGTGATCAGTGGCAAACAGAACATGCCCCATTTAAAGAAAGTAAGTGCTTTTCAGCATCATTCAAAAATTACGTAACAAATAGCTGACATGGAATGAATTACTTGTAGAACTTGAGCCATTAAAAGGCACATGGATATTTTAGAGGAAAGAGCAGACTTCTCTGGTTGGGAAATGCATGAACTCAAAGGCAATAAGTGATTCCCAGATTTTGCTGAACATGGAAATCACCTGGGCATTTTTAAAAGATTACTGATAGTTGGCTCCCACTCCTAGACATTCTGATTTCATTAGCTAAGGATATAAGCTGAACATTAAAAATTTCAAAATCTCCTCAAGTGACTGTGATGTGCAACAGAATCTGGGAATCCCCTGTCCTACAACTTCACTTATTTATTGCTGGGATGATAGGACTGTACACCACCATCACCACCACCCCAACTACTTTGCCTCTGACCTTTTCAGGAATGGTAGTCTATTTGTTGCATTCCGATTTGAATTTCTTTTTTATTCCTTTTCCTTCCTTTCCAGCTTGTTTTATGTTTTTATACTTGTTTTCATTTTAATAGATAAAACTGTATTATAATGTGAAGGATATATACATTTGGATTGACTAAATCTAGCTAACTGACATATGTATTATATCGCATGCAATTACTTAACCATTTTCATGGTGAGAACAAATTTTACTCTTTTATCAATTTTCAAGTAAACTGTACATTGACATTACATGTGGTGATCAATAGATAACTTGAAATTATTCTTTTTACTTGATTGAAATATATCCATTTACCAACACTTCTGCAACTCCTCCTTGGGAATTACCCAAGTTCCTGGTAACTTATATTCTGTTTCCTACTTCTGAGATCAACTTTTTAGATCCTCATATTTCCTAACATATTTCATTTAACATGTACTCCTCAGGTTCATCCATTTTGCTATAAATGACAGTACTTCTTTTTTATGGATGATTAGTACTCTACTGCATTTGTATACTACATATTTTATATTCAAAATTACTTATTTACTTATTTGAAAGGTAGCATTACAGAGAGAGGGAGAGACAGAGATCTTCCATCTGCTGGTTTACTCCCCCAATGGCCACAATGGCCAGAGCTGAGCCACTCCAAAGCTAGGAGCCAGGAGCTTCTTTTGGGTCTCCTACTGGGTGCAGGGACCCAAGCACTTGGATCACCCTCTGCTGTTTTTTCAGGTACATCAGCATGGAGTTGGATCAGAAGTGAAATAGCCAGGATTCAAACTGGTGTCCATATGGGATGCCTGTGTTGCAGGCAGCAGCTTTATCTGCTGTGCAACAGCGCCTGCCCTTCTACATATTGTAAAACCCATAAAACTGTTGCAAGACATAGGTTGATTATACATTTCTGCTTTTGTGAATAATGCCACTGCATGGGAGAATAGATTTCTCAACATACTGATTTCATTTCATTTGGCTATATGAGAATATATTCTGCTTCAAAATGAACTTACCTTGTAATTCCGTTTTCCACAGCTTTTTTGAGATATCCTTGTATAGCCAGTAGTGGAATTTCTGGATCGTATGATAGTTGTAGTTTTAATTTGGAGAGACATGCATTCATACTGTTTCCCATAATGATCTTACAGATTTGCATGCTCACCAACGTTGTGCAATGTCTCCCTTTCCTTTATATGCTTGTCTTCTCACTGTTGGACAACTGCTACTCTAGAGGTGTGAGGTGATACCTAATTATGGCTTTAATATACATTTTCCTGATGCTTAGTGATGCTGAGCATTATTTACGTATCTGTGACCATTTGCATGTTGTGTTTTTTAAAAAAAAATTATTTTATTTATTTGAAAGAGTTAGAGAGGTAGAGCGAGAGAGGAAAGGAGGGAGGTCTTCCATCCACTGGTTCACTCCCTGAATGATTGCAATGGCCAGACCAGAGTTGATCCAAAGCCAGGGCCAGGAGCTACTTCAAGGTCTCCCATGCAGGTGCAGGGGCCCAAGGACTTGGGCCATCTTCTACTGCTCTCCCAGGCCATAGCAGAGAGCTGGATCAGAAGAGGAGCAGCCTGGACTCAAACCGGCATCCACATAGGATGCTGGTGCTGCAGGCCTTGGCTTTAACCCGCTGTGCTGGCCCCAATTTGCATGTCTTTTGAGAAACGTCTTTGAAGGTACTTTGCTCATTTTTTAATTGGTTATTTGTTTTCTGGCCACTGAGTTGAGTTCCTTTTTTTTTTTTTTTTTTCAGATAATTCCTCACCAAATATATGATTTGTAGATCTTTTCTCCCATTTCATAGGTTGTCTCTTCACTGTGCTCTTTTTTCCTTTTTGATATAATCACCCCTGTCTGTCTGTATTTTGTTGCCTGTGCTTTCAGTGTCGTATCCAAAAGAAATCACTGCCTATATGAATGCCATGGAACTTTCCCCATAAATTTTCAGTTTCATAGTTTTGATTCTTCCATTTACGTTTTTTAAAACCCATTTTGAATTGATTTTTGCTCATAATGTGAGAAAAAGTCAGATTTCATTTTTCTTCATGTGAATATCCAGTTTTCCCAGTACAATTTGTTGATAAGAATGGTCTTTCTCATTGTAAGTTCTTGGCATCCTTTTTGAAAATCAGTTGACTGTAAATGTGTGGGTCTATTTCTGAGCTTTCTGTTCCGTTGATCTCTGTGTCTTTTTTTTTTTTTCCAGTATTGAACTGTGTTGGTTATTAAAACTTTGTAGAATATTTGGAAGTGAGATAGCATGATGCCTTCAGGTTTGTTCTTCCTTCTCATAAATGCTATTTATCCTCTTTTTGTGGTTCTACACAAATCTTAGGAGTGTCTTTTCCATTTTTGAAATAAAATCATTGGCATTTGATAGGGATTGCAATGAATCTGCATATTGCTTGAGCACTGTGAACATTTAAACAACATTGATTTGTCCAGTCCATGAACACAAATATTTGTGCTTTCTTCAATTTCTCTCATTGATGTTTTATTATTTTCAAAGTAGAGATCTTTATTCTCCTTGATTAAATTCATTCCTATTTAACTTTGGGGGAAATCTATTGTAAATGGGATTATTTTTTGAATACTTTTTCAGATAGCTGATTGGTGGATATACATGCACTACTGATTTTTCTATATTCATTCTTATCCCACAAATTTAATTGATTTCCTTATCACTTTAAACAATATTCTAGTGGAGCTTTTAGAGCTTTTTTTTTTTTAAGCTTTTAGCTTTTTTTTTTCTTTATATGTGAGATCATGTCATCTTTAAGAAAGAACACTTTTGTTTTTTTTATTTGAATGTCTTATTTTTTTCTCTTGCCTATATATTCTGGCTTGCACTTTCAATACAAATATCATATTGAATATAAGTGGGGACAGTAGGTATTGTTGTCTTGTTACAGGTCTTAGAAGAAAAGCTCTATCATTTCCCCTGTAGCATTTGATATTAGTTATGGGTTTCTCGTATATGGTCTTTATCATCTTGAGGTTCATTCCTTCTATATCTAATTTATTGATAGGCTTTTGTTATTATGATAAGATGTTGAATACCATCAAATTACTCTTTTTGGTGTGTCTATTGAAATAATCATATGCCATTTGTCCTTCATGTATTGGTTTATATGTATTGAGCCTTCCTGAGATGAATTTGTATTACATTATGGTTAATGATTTTTAAAATAATTTCATTTTCTATTTATTTGAGAAGGGTGGGGAGAAAGAGATGGAGGGAGGGAAAGAGAGGGAAGATGGGAGAGAGAGTGCACCCATCTGCTGGTTCATTCCCCAAATAACAGAAATAGCAGGCCTGGGCCAGCCAAAGCCAGTAGCCAGAATTCAACCTTAGTCTCTCGCATAGGTGGCAGGAGTCCAAACACTTGACCTATTGCCACTGCCCCTTAGGCTCTGCATTAGCAGGAAGCTGGGGTAAGGAGCAAGAGCTGGGAATTGAACCTACACACTGTGATGTGGAGCATAGGAATATTGCTTGCCTCTTCCAATTAAAAAAAATCCTGTTAAATTTGATTTGCTGGTATTTTGTTGAAAAAAATGTAATTCTGCACGTTTCTGGGATATTGCCCTGTGGTTTTCATTTTTCCTTTTTTTCACCTTTTTCCTTATTTTGTTTTAATCAGAGGAAGTACCCTTGTCTAGTATTGATATTAGGCTAATCGTTTCCTTGTAATATTAGTTTACAATTATTTCTTTTCTTCAATGTTTTTGCTGATCAAGGACCAGAGAAAAATATAAACATGACCAACTTTGGCATAATTTGGGGATGTATTTCTTTATTTCTTTAAAAATATTAATTTGCTATTTATCTTATGTCTTTTTGAAAAATCATAGTTAAGCAGATTTATGTGTTTATAATGAACACTGTCTATATGATACGATTATGATACAATATCATCTTTCCATACACTGAAAAGTCTCTTCTCTCTGTTTAATCTTATCAGTGTCACCTGGATTAAAAAAATAAATAGGTAGCAGACAGGGGTACAGTGCATATTAATTGCAGATTCCAAGATTGTTAGAGTCAGGGATTTCCTTAGGATTTGCCTTTCCCGGTGATTCACAAATATTTGTTTAGCAGTGGGACCATTTGTTTTTCTCCCAGAACATATTTGACTTCAGTATCACTGCACAAAATATATATAAACAGAGCATGGCTTGATATAGCAGAGGTCTGTGACTTCCACTTATTTCTTGAGATGACTTGAAGGACCGTGTTAAAATCCTAATACTCTTTGGAGTAGTTTTAATAAATGCTGAGCTAGTTTAAGCTCCACATTCTACAAATATTGAAGCTGAGCCCCAGAAAGGTTGTGACTCATATTGTACTGTCAAGTTAATGTGCTGAAAAACCACCTCTTGAATGTTTAATAGTGATGATGAGTGGATTCTTAATGGCCTTATCCAGTTTGAGGATTACTCTTGCCATCTGTTTCATCTATTCTTCTCTAAGGCAGCTTGCCCTGTGGCTATTTCATACTCATTAATAGCACTATCAGAGGTCTAGTAAAGGGGAAAGAAGATGGAAACGCAAATCCCTTATTAGATCTTATCTAGAGGAAGAAAGATGGGAACTAATGAAGATGGCAAGATGGAATGTCAGCTCTGGCTGAGCTGGGAGTGCTGTCAGCCCTGCTTCTGTTCTGTTTCAGTACTTCCCGCCAAAGCCAAATGTTTCCACTCACCCAAGGCTAACCAGTTTTGTCTCCTGCCCAAACATGAAACCTAGGAAAGTTTCTTCCCTAAAGAAAAGAATGAGTTCTATGAGAAGTTCAGTCTTGCTTATATTGAGGAGTTTTAGTGGCAACGGAATGCACTTTAGTTCTGTCTCCTCTTGTTCAAAAATTTTTGATGGTTGCAGCATCCCTTCTATCTGGCTACTCTTTCTGAATTTTGTTACAAAGTTGTCTTCCTGTTGGAGTGTTTGGAAAAGTGTAGGTTTGTCCACTTATTACAGCTTGATCTCCATCATCAGCTTCTCTGTTCAGTTATCTGGAATTGACCTGCTTTTCACATGAGGCAATACCCTTTGGGATCAGGGAGTGGCTCCCTATTCCTACTACATGCCTACTCACTATTTCTGCTATGAGCCTAATGGGGAATTTGGTGATGTTCACAAATTCAGACTGGTAGCCCTAACTTGTAGATGCAAACTTAGAAATAAAACCAGCAGCTTCACCTAGCCAGCTACAAGTTTGTAAGTTGCAAATGGAAACCTGAAGTATACTAGGCTCTAGAAACTATCATAGCTTTGTATATATCAATATAAGCTGAAAAGGGAAGAAAGGGTTTATTAATATATTGAGTATCAGCTATGTGCAAAATATTCTGCTAGATAGTTACACATACATGTTCCTTGATTCAAGTTATTCTTTCCCTCAGTTAAATTTATATTTTTATATACATACACATGAATATATTAATATATGTATATGTTCAAACATATGTGATACATGAATTAGCTTGAGTATAGCTTTAACTGCTATAGTGGAGGCCAAATAATGGTGTCTTAATAAGACTGAAATTTTTCTGTGATTTAATAAGATAGTTTCACTCTTTCAAAAACTATCTCAAGGTTATACATATTTCCTGGCCTTTTCATTAATAACTAGGTGCCTTGGTGATCTCTCTCCTATAAGAGCCTGATAACTGGTGTTGCTTTGCTGACAAACAATGAACTCTTCATAGTGCACCATAATCTGCTGCCATATATAGAGTCATTTAATTCGCTTTATTCCAAATAGCTCGCTCTCACTCAAGCATAGGTAATACATTTGCTCTTTTCCTTGGTATGTTATATGCTCTTTGGAACTTGGAATTGTGCCTTCTATAATTTACCTTGAGAGATCTTGCAAGTCCTCTACCATAATCCATAGATGTTATACTATTTTTTCCCGGAAACCTTTTATTTAATGTAAACTTCATACATTTCATAAATTCAACGTTAGGAACATAGTGATTCTTCCTACCGTACCTACACTCTCATCCTTCTTCCTCCTCCCTCTCCTTTTCCCATTATTTTTTACTAACATATATTTTCAATTAACTTTATACATATAAGATTAACTCTATAATAAGTAAAGAGCTCAACAAATATTATGTAAAAATAAAGAAAATTCTTCCTCAACAGTTGAGACAAGGGCTGTTCAAAGTGATCGTATCTCAGTGTCTATTTCACTTTTGTTTACCTTTTAGGTCCTCTATTAGTTATCACAGATCAGGAAGAACATATGGTATTTGTCCTTTTGAGACTGGCTTATTTCACTAAAAATGATGTTTTCCAGTTTTATCCATTTTGTTGCAAACTATAGAATTTAATTTTTTTTTTTACCTCTGTGTAGTATTCCATGGTGTATATATCCTATGATTTCTTTATCCAGTCTTTTTAAAAATTTTTTTATTTATTTGACAGGTAGAGTTATAAAGAGTGAGAGAGAGGCAGAGACAATGGTCTTCCTTCCATTGGTTCACTCCTCAAATGGCCACTAAGGCCGGCGCTGTGCCAATCCGAAGCCAGGAGCCAGGTGCTTCTTCCTGGTCTCTCATGCAGGTGCAGGGGCCCAAGCACTTGGGCCATCCTCCACTGCCTTCTCAGGCCACAGCAGAAACTGGACTGGAAGAGGAGCAACTGGGACTAGAACCCGGTGCCCATATGGGATGCCAGCGCCTCAGGTGGAGGATTAACCAAGTGAGCCACGGTGTCGGCCCCTATCCAGTCTTAAGTTATTGGGCATTTGGGTTGATTTCATATTTTAGCTATTGTGAATTGAACTGCAATAAACATGGGGGTACAGATAACTCTTAAATTTTCTGACTTTCATTTCCCTTGGGTAAATTCCCAGGAGTGGAATTGCTGGGTCATATATTAGGTCTATATTCAGATTTCTGAGGTATCTCCATATTGTCTTCCATAACAACTTTACCAGTTTACATTCCCACCAACAGTGGATTAGGATACCTTTTCCCCACGTCCTCCCCAGCATTTGTTGTTTGATGATTTCTATATGAAAACCATTTTAATGGGGGTGAGGTGATACCTCATTGTCGTTTTGATTTGCATTTCCCTGAGGGCTAGTAATCCTGAACATTTTTTCATGTGTCTGTTGCCCATTCGGATTTTGTCTTACATCATTTATTCAATTAATATATATTGAAGGGTTAGTATACAGCATGCACTAAATAGTTACTGTAGAGGTATGAATACAGTAGGCTCATCCTTGAAGATTATATCCTGGTTGTACTGTGGATGCTCCTTCCCTAAACAACCCTCCTGACAGGCTAGAGCTGAATGAGTCACACAACCTAAAATTAAGCAAATGAATTCTATAAACCTTATAACTCAAAGAAATCTCAACTTATCTCTATTCCAATGCTGTGGTAGCTTTTATGGCCTGGAGGCTAAGTAGTGGTATTGAGATATTGTAACTACCAAAAAAATCCAATTCTAAGTGCATTTCCTATGTTCTTCTTAAACATGTCTGTGTGTCTGAGTGCCCAGCCCCTTCTGTCCAAATGGAGGCTGTCTGGGCAGTCTGATCCCCTAAATAAAATTACTTTGTTGTTCCTTTTCCTCTATCTTATCAACAGAGTAATAGTAGAAGTTCAATGAAAGCTGGGCTCAAAGACATGTGATCTTTAGCTTTATGCATACACTTAAAGATAAGCAGTAGTCATTATGTCCTATCTTCCTACTTTAATGCACACCTTTACCTGAGAGAAGACTTAAGATCAAAATCATGACTACTTCAATATTTGAAACACCTATTCTGTGTGAGGCACTGAACTAGATGTTTTTAATACTACTAATCTTAACAAGCACTGTAAAGTGTTATCCTGAAACTGGTGTTGTGAAATAGCAGGTTAAGCCGCTGCTTGCAACATCAACATCCCATATGGTACTGGTTGGAGACCTGCCTGTTCCACTTCAAATCCAGCCCAGCTCCCTGCTAATGAATGCATCTGAGAAAGCAGTGGAAGATGGCCCAAGTGCTTGAGCCACTGAACCCATGAAGGAGAACTGGAAGAATCTGTGGGCTCTTGGCTTTGGCATGGCACAACTTCAGTCATTTGGGAAGTGAACCAGCAGATGGAAGATTGCTTTCTCTTTCTCTCTCTGTACGCGCGTGTGTGTGTGTGTGTCTGTCTGTCTGTCTGTCTCTCCCTCTCTCTCTGTAACTCTGCTGAAAGAAAGAGAGAGAGAGAGAGAGAGAGAGAGAGGGAGGGAGGGAGGGAAGGAGTGAGGGAAATGATCCTGCTGATGAAGAACTGAGATTCAAAAAATCAGAATACACAGGAATACTTTAAAAAATCCATGGACAATGGAATTAAAAGATGTTTATCTTGCTGCAAAAATTAGAATCCATACATAATTTTTTCATAATACACATTTTCTATGTTCTTTTTGAAAACCACTTGTATCATTTTTTCTCACATGCCTTTGGTCAGAACGCTGTCAGATGACCATAACTAATTTGATAGTATAATTGTGAGAGCAAGAGAAACAGGAAACAATTTGATGAACAACTAGTGAGTCTCTGCCACACTAATTACTAATCAAGTTGTACTATAAATGAGTAGTTAGGCAAGGACCAAAACCTTCTGTCCTGGGGACTAATCATGTCAGTGTGTTCTTGTTGCTTGTATGGTAAATGTTGAATATCCTAGTCAAGGGGAAGTAGTTTCTTAGAGAGAAGTTGGTCATTCCCTCTTAGGGATCTGGAAGTACATAGGTGTCAGAGATGGCCCTATTATTATGTCTGCAAACTGGTGAAGGAAGGAATTGAGCTGTCACTCTGCCAAGAGGTACAATGATGCTACTCGGAGTTGGCCTTTGGCATTCGAGGCAGCTGAACTATCCCTGTGTAGTGCAACCTACAGGAAGAGGCTCCTGACTGTGTGCTTTACGGAAAAGTCTGCATACTTTTCTGAGAGACCTTGATGTCTGACCATATCACTTCTAAGAATTGCTTGAGTGTCTGAGAAAGCCTATGGATGCTCAGGAATGAATTCAACTCTAGAGAGGAAAAGACCACAGTGCAAGAAATTAGCCTGTGAACAAAGAGAAGCAAAGTCAGTCATGGCAATGGACCAAAAGCTGTGAGCTATATAACATAGAAGGTAGAAACAAATTCTTTAGGATGGTAGTCAACACCACTCCTAAAAGGATTTTCACCCAGAAACACTGGAAAAGATTTGGGACACAGTGAAACACCATGCTGGGTTGCTTTTTTTTTTTTTTTTTTTTTTTTTTTTTTTTAGAAATAGTTGTCATATTTGTCTAATAGATTATATGAAGTCTAGAATTCTCCAGGTTTTAGGAAAGAGTTTAGACCAAAATAAGTGAGTTATACCCATAAAGTAACAGGGGCCCCAAGGTGTTGGGGGTCTCATGGACACAAGTTTTGCAGTAATATAAACACCATAGGAGCATCTAAAATCAACTTCAAAAATAATGACAGAAGGTTATATAGTCTGAGAGTATAAGGTCTCTTAAATTCTCTTCCTATTTTATATTCATGAATTGTGTTTTGTATCTTTAGGCAACATAGTTAAGTCTTATTTAAAAGGAAGACTTGAGGGGCCAGCATTGTGGCATATGGGGTAAAACCACAGCCTGCAACGCCAAAATCCCATATGTTTGCTGGTTCATGTTCCAGCTACTCCATTTCAGATCCAACTCCCTAATGGCCCGAGAAAAGCAATGGAAATCGGCCCAAATCCTTGGGCTCCTGCCACCAACATGGGAGACCCGAATGACGCTTTCTGACTCCTGGCTTCAGCCTGGCTCAGCCCTGGCCATTGCAGCCATCTGGGTAGTGAACCAGCAGATGGAAGACTTTCTCTCTCTCTCTCTCGGCAGTTACAGAGAGAGGGAGAGACAGACACATACACACACACTCTCTCTCTCTCTCTCAACTCTGACTCTAAAATAAAAGGGAAACTTGATATTTTGTGGTATCTTTTCCTTTTCTCTAAATATTTTAATTTCTGTATTCATCTATAATGGTATGGGAAATACACTTGCACTTACCTAAATGTTTTCTTTATTGTTGTCCATTTTGAACTACTACATTTCTTTGGAGAGCAGAGCAACATTTCAATTCCTAACTCATGACAGTTGTATTGCCCTTAATATTCCTCTATGCAGATGGAGATGAGCCCATGATAACCCTAGCTACACAGAGTATGTGGCTGTCTTCCTGGCCAAGAATGCCCAAACTTTCCCCCAAAATGATTCAGTTTGTCTTTAATTAAAACTTAAAGCAGGAACTTCTTGGCTGTGGCAGGGGCTCTCAGTTGAAAACCTGCAGCACACAAATTTGTCTTAGTGCAATCTGCCTCACAGCAGGTAGATGGCTGCCATCAGATTCTGAGGAGGAGAGGAAGCGTGCAAACTCACAGAGCTACAAAGAAAGGCAGTTAATGGCCAGAGGTACCTGCAGCAACTCTCAGTTCATTAACTAAAGCCAACTTGGGGCTCATTACTGGAGGGAGACTAATTTGGCAGCTGTCAGCATAGAGGGTAGAGAAACCATGCTGACTGCAAGCCATGTGGATGCAGTGCCCAACACCCATCAACAGCTCTCTCTCTCTCCTACATCCCAAAGCTCAGCTCTAGCCTGTGAATATGTCCTTCCTGTCTTTATCCACAACCCAGCCTTTATTCCAAAGAACTAAGTTTTGATCTAAAACACCTGTAAAATCTTCAACACTATGAAAAAGCCAACTAGCCTATCAACTTAACTCATTATTCCCAAACTTTACCAAAAACTGTTAGATATATTAAACAAACAAAACTACAGTTTGTACCCACTAAAATCTGTCAACCTGGTTGTTGAGATAAGCTTGTAACATTGCAGATCAGTATAGAACTGATCATAAAAGAAGAGCTAGAATACCAGTAGAATGATTTTTTAAATAATCTTTGTTTTTGATGTTAAACAGTAAATGCCAGTGTGACCAAGAACACAATAACTACACATACTATGCTGGAGGAATTTCATTTTTAACTCATCTTAATGAAGATTTAGAATTCATTTCTTGTGTTTAAAGGGAATGTTCAATTGAGAAATAAACATTTGTGTACAAAAAGTGAATATATTATGTACAGAAGAATGACTTATGGGGGTTACTTAAAAATTTATGGGAAAAGGGAATTAAAAGATAAGTGTGCTTTGGTGCAAAGTTTTTAAATCCATGCACACAATTTTTATATAGGCATTTTCCATGAACTTGTATAAGTATTTGCATATGTATGAGTGTATATATATGAAATTATATAAGACAGATTATAAGAAAATGGGAATCACACAGTGCAGACTAAGAGTAAGGGCAGTTCAAGAAAGGGAATGTGCTCAAAGTGTCCAGTTACCATTCTTCCCTCCTCAGATTACCCAACAAAAGTCTCCTTGATTAAAATGTATAAAAGCATAAGAACAAAATAGACATTTATACTTTCAGTGTGCCCTGAATTCCTTCAGTCTGTACTTACTGCACATCAGAGACCCAAGTTATTGACAGCAGAATCTAGAGCTTCTTAGTTACTATAGAATCTGCAGTTTCACATGTCTAACATTTCTTACTGAATAAATTCCCTATTATTTTTCAAATGTTCAGATAATTAATGAATTCCTAATCTATTAAAGAGCATTTTTGAACCCATTATAGCTATTGCTTTATGTTTCTTTTTTATCAATGGAACTAACTTTACAACTTCTACCTTTCAAATGTTAAATTCAATCCAGAATCTGGCTGTTAAACATTCATTTATCGTCTTCTCAAAGCTTTACCTTCTCACATATGGAATTATGTTTAGAATATTTCCATTTAGTAAGTTTCAGATGGCCAACACCTTGGTGAGAAATATTTGCTTTTTTTCAGTTATTTGGTTTGCTAGGTGACAAAATGCAACAATTTTGATACAGAAAATGCAAGACTGTTCTTTCATGAAAAATGTTTCTGCTCATTAATAGGATTATTACATTATTCAGAGGAATACCATCATCAATTGTGGCTTAGTTGTTTTAAATGGTTTTCTCTTTCAATCTTTTATCTTCTTCTTCTTCTTTGTTAGAAGGAGAGGCAGAGAGAGAGAGAGAATCTTTCATCCACTCAGTTACTCCCACAGCTGGGCCAATCCAAAGTCCGGAGCCAGGAGCTTCTTCTGGGTCTCTCAGATGGGTGCAAAGGCCCAATGGCCTTTTTTCTGCTGCTTTTCCAGGCTCATCAGCAGGAACCCGGATCAGAAGTAGAGCAACTGGAACTTGAACCTACACTCATATGGGGATGCTGGTGGTGGCCTTACCTGCTTTGCCACAGCACCAGCCCCTCAGTCTTTTATTGATTATTTTCATTTTATTTGAAAGGCTGTGAGACAGAAAGAGACACAGTGTCAGGGAGATCTTCTACTCACTGTTTCACTTCCCAAATGCTGACAACAGCAGGGATTGGGCCAGGACAAGGCCAAAAGATAGGAACTCAGTCTAGGTTTCCCACGTGAGTGGCAAGAACTCAAGCACTTGAATTGTCATCTACTGCCTCCTAGGGTGCGTATCAGCAGAAAATTGGAATTGAGCCAGGACATGAACCTAGGCTCTCAGGTATTGGAGCTCAGCATTGCAAGCAGCATTTATTTTTTTAATGATTTTATTTATTTATTTGAGAGGGAGAGTTACAGACAGTGAGAGGGAGAAACAGAGAGAAAGGTCTTCCATCCGTTGGTTCACTCCCCAATGACTGCAACGGTCAGAGCTGTGCCGATCTGAAGCCAGATGCTTCTTCCCAGTCTCCCAAGCGGGTACAGGGGCCCAAGGACTTGGGCCATCTTCCACTGTGCAAGCAGCCTTTATTTAGAAGTCCAATGCGCTATCAATTGTGTGACAGATCCAAGTGTAAGCAGCACTTTTTTAAAAAAACAATAATTATTTATTTGAAAGTCACTGTTCCACAGAGAGAAGAGTCAGAGAGAAAGGAATCTTCCATCCGCTGGTTCACTTTCCTGATGGTCACAATGGCCTGGTCATGCTGACCCAGACCAAACCCAGGAGCTTCTTCCAGGTTTGGCCCATCTTCACTTTCTCAGGCCACTAGCAAGGAGCTGGATCAGAAATGGAGCAGCCAAGACTCAAAGCAGAGCCCATATGGGGTGCTTTACCCACTACACCGCAATGCTGCTCCACAAGAAGGATTTTAATCAAATGTCTGCTCCTAAAGTTTTTAAACTTTTTTATCTTAGAGGCCATTAAAAAGTACTTAATATTAATAATGATTCCATATAGGTCATCTACCACATACTGTATTATGTAACATAGATGTCAGTCTTTTATCAGCTTTGTGATATATCAGTATTTAACATTAGGGATGAGAAAACTGAATCTCATAGTAATTCATGGATATTATCTGGCAAGATAAAATCTGAACACAAATATAAACTGCCCACCCAAACCATATTTTTTCACTGTAATAAAAGAATAATTTGAGGTTTCTTGAGCCTGTAATCTCAATTCAGTATATTTCTACTGATTTTGAAATGGAAAATTTATACACTTATGCAGAAGGGAGGAAAATGATAATTACATTAAGGACCTGGATCAAGCATGACTCTTTCTTATGCCTTTCTAGCCAATAGTTTGTTTTCACCATTCATTGATTCATTCATTCCATGTTCATTTATCAAGCCCCTTCTATGAACCAGGCTCATGGACGACAATGAACAGTAGGAAATTCTTGTCCTCATCTGCATGGGGCTTGGCCATGAATGAAGAGGCAGTTCTAATTCAATGAAATATATTCATGGTACTGTAGCAACATAAGGATGAAGCACTTAACTCATCTGTGAAAGAGACAGGAGTCAGGGCATTATAAAATGTGTGTCCATGTAATTTTACCTTGGGAGTTGTTCCCAAGAATTATCTTGGGAGTTGTTTAGGAAATCTAATTTAGGTTTCTTAGTGAAAAAAAAAGAAAAGAAATATTCCACATAATCTAAGCCTTTTGCTCTTCTCATGACTAAAATAGTATTCAACTGAAGTGTACAAGTACATTATTTCTGGTTTTCTTTACAACCTTTCTCATGATTAGGTGCTACTAATATTACCAGTTTTACAGATTTTAAAATTGAGGCTTTGGTTTTGTAAATCATTTATTCAAGGTTAAGTTGAAGGAAGGTGTCACTTATTAACTGATACCCTAACCACTACAGTATATTGCTGAGTGAATGAATGAATGAACAATTAACAAAATGAAGAAGATAGCCACTGGCTGTTCATCGATTTTCAGTCTTACTAGAAATTTTAATAGGCCTATTCTCTTTAGTGTTTTATTAAGTTTCCTTATAATAAAATTCTAAAATAACTTAGATGGTGCTTTAAGATGTGTTTGTCTTATCTCTAGGAAAGTAGAAATCAGTCATATTTACTGTAGTTGTAAGTAGGAACAAATGGCTTGCACCTTGAAAGTAAGAAAAATAAAATAACAGCATAAAGCTGTCTGAGTAATTATTAGAAAAATCATTACAGACAAGTAATGGGCAAGACATCTAAAGGGAGAGATAATCAGCAGAATAAAATTTATAGAATGGAGAACTAGACAGAAAAACATTTAACAATCATAGTTTTTTTTAAGGGGTGGGGGACGTCCTTGGAGATTAAATGATATATCTCTAGGCTGCAAACCAGGGACCTGAAGCCAGAACTCTGCAGTCTTCTATTTTTTTTCCATATATTTATTTACTAATTTATTTACTTGAAAGGCAAAGTAACAGAGAGAGAGAGAGGGAGATGGGGAAGGGAGGGAGGGAGGAAGGAAAGAAGGAAGGAGGAAGAAGGAAAAAGGAAAGGAGAAGAAAAGGGGAGGGAGGGGGAGGGAAGGAGGTGGGAGAGACAGAAAAGAAAAGAAAGAGAGGTGAGAAAGCAAGGGAGAGAGGGAGGGGGAGAGGGAGAGAGAGAGAAAGATTGAAAGAGAGGAAGAGCATTTCCCTAAATGGCTACAACCTGGCAGAGGCCAGAAGTCTAGAACTCCACTCAGGTCTCCTACATGGGTGACAGAGATCTAAGCACTTGGGCCATTATCCACTGCTTTTCCAGGCTTATTAGCAGGGAGCTGGATCAGAAGAAGAGCAGCCAGGACATGAACCATCACTCCAGTATGGAATACTGGTGTCAGGCGGTGGCTTGACTTGCTGCCCCATAACATCGACTCTATCTGCAGTCTTCTTGCTGTGTGAAGTTCATCAAGTTTCTTAGTTTTCCCAGGCTTCTGCTTACTAAGATGCACAATTTAAGTGCAAATGACTTATTGTGAAAGTCTTTATGGATTGAAAATCAGACCCAGAAACTGGCTTACATGATCTCTAAGTCTGCTGTTGCCTCTCAACCAGTCATAGTCTGTAATTGCAAATGTTCCTCTGCACTTCTGAGTGGAGGACCTGGGATCCCAAAAGTAAGGTGCTTTGCCAAAATTAGATGACTAATTAGGAGCAGAAAACAAGTCTTTTTTAAAGATTTATTTATTTATTTGAAAGTCAAAATTAGAGAGAGAAGGAGAGGCAGAGAGAGAGGGAGAGCTCTTCCATCTGCTGATGCAATACCCAATTGGCCGCAGTGACTGGAGCTGTGCTGTTCCGAAGCCAGGAGCTTCTTTGGGGTCTCCCACATGGATGCAGGGGCCCCAAGGACTTGGACCATCTTCTTCGGGTTTCCCAGGCCATAGCAGAGAACTGGATCAGATGTGAAGCAGCCAGGTCTTGAACCAGCGCCCATATGGGATGCCGGCACTGCAGGCAGCAGCCACTATGCCACAGCACTGGCCCCAACAGGCCATTGTTATACATCATCATTTCTAGTACTAGGAGCTAACTGCCACCACACCCAACGCCAGCACACATGCTTTGAGGGGTAATTTTATTGCTTATCATCCTCAGCAAAGTCCGGGGTAATCTGAATAATTTAAGAAATATGGAGTATTTGGCAGAATTTCAAAAGGGACATCCATGAATGAAGCAAGAATATGGTTATGGTACCTATAAAACAAATTAAAGACAGTTTTGTTTTGTGTTTTGTTTCGCCCAAGAGAAAGCCAGTATAACTGAACTTGAGTTCCAGTAGTGCTGGTTTAGCCACATGGCCGCATCCTTTGGGAGAATGAGTTTCCTCATGTCTAAGCTAGATGTTTGGACTACCAAGTAAGACAAAGCATGTGGAAAAGCCTCTGTAAACAACGACAGCATTGCAATAGTGTTGGCTGTTATTAACTGACAGTGCTTTCCTAAGAGAGATCTTGGGCTTTTCCATCTTCTTCCAGACAAGGAAATGGAATCAAATAGTAGAAGAATTGTATCTTTACAAAGGAATCAACTTTCTGATAATGAGTTCAATGTTAGAGCCAAGAGAGGGGCAATACAATGTTTCATCACAAGAATTTTAGGGCCTAGCGTTGTGGTATGGAAGATTAAGCCTCCACCTTCGATGCCAGCATCCCATTTAGGCGCCGGTTCAATTCCTGGCTGCTCTACTTCTGATCCAGCTCCCTGGTAACGCACCTGGGAAAGCAGTGAAAGATGGACCATGTGCTTGGGCTCCTGAACCCATGTGGGAGACTCAGATGAAGTTCCTGGCTCCTTGCTTCGGTCTGGCCCATCTCTGGCCATTGCAGTTGTTTGGGGATTGAACCAGAGGATGGAAGATCTCTCTCTCTCTCTCTCTCTCTCTCTCTCTCTCTCTCCTTCTCTTTCTTTCTCTCTCTCTGTATCTCTACCTTTCAAATAAATAAATAAATCTTTTTAAAAAGAATTTTAAGACAATAGACACACCTAGTGTAATTCACCCCTTGAAGCAGGACTAAGGTACAGATAGTCTCTGATAAAGAACATCCAATAGCAGCAAATTGTATGTGTGAGACTTGAAAACTGTGCCTCATCTATTTTGTTTAAAATTAAGAAGAGAAGATAACTTGGTCATACTTGGTTAAAATACCTGCTTCATAACTGCCAGGCAAAGTTATATAGGGTATTGTGGTCATGTGCATTTTAAAATACTTCCCATGTAGTCAGAAAAATAGTTTGATCTTTCCTGCACAACAGGGATTTCAGGGTGAAGGCAAAGACCCTTAAAGCAGTTTTGTTCAGTAATGGGAAAAGAAAACAACCAAGAGAGCCAGGATGACTGCATGTATTTCAGTGCCTCACTCCTGACAGCACACTTAAGAGTTCAGAGACAGTGTGTTTTAACTGTATCGCCTTTATTTTCTCCAAAGAGCAATTTAGGGAATGGCGAGTTGGCATTTGCAAGAGGTTAAAAGAAAAAGAAAATTGTTACCCTGCTGAGAATTTGTTCATGTGCCTGTTTTATGTTTCCAAATAACAGCCTGTGACTTTATTCAATATAATTGTGAACCGTATTTATAAGAGGCTGAAAGAGAGAACTTTCTTAATTTAAAAAGTATGTGAGGGACTCAATATATGGGCAGCAATTTTCAGTACAAACTCTGCTCTTTCAACACTTTAGATTGCTCTATTATATATAATCTGTTTTACCAAGCCATATACAATATGCACGTTGTGTGTATGTTAATGGCATTTAAGACAAAACAAGAGAACAGGAGAGTTCTGTTTGGTCACCTTTTCATATTTCAAAAGCACTCTGAGAACACCCAGTATGATGGATTATCATTTGCCAAGAAATGATTAGGATCTGTCTATTTCTGAGAGGAATCACTACCTTTGAGTGCACTAACTACAGTTTTGGCACCTAGAAGAGAGTCAATACGTTTTCTTGAATTGAAATTAATTGAATAAAATTCATTCATATAACTGTGGCTTTGGTCACTCCCATGGGAATCCAGATGTGTTTCTTTTTTTTTTAAACTTTTATTTAATGAATATAAATTTCCGAAGTACGGCTTATGGGTTACAATGGCTTACCCCTCCCAAAACTTCCCTCCCACCCACAACCCTCCCCTTTCCCGCTCCCTCTCCCCTTCCAATCACATCATGATTCATTTTCAATTCTCTTTATATACAGAAGATCAGTTTAGTATATATTAGGTAATGATTTCAACAGTTTGCCCCCATATAGCAACACAAAGTGAAAAAAAATACTGTTGGATTACTAGTTATAGCATTAAATAAGAGTGTACAGCACATTAAAGGCAGAGATCCTACATAATATTTTTTTAAAAATTAATTAATTTTCTATGCCATTTCCAATTTAACACCAGGTTTTTTTTTTCATTTCCAATTATCTTTATATACAGAAGATCGATTCAGTATATAATTAGTAAAGATCTCATCAGTTTGTACCCACGCAGAAACACAAAGTGTAAAAATACTGTTTCAGTACTAGTTATAGCATCACTGCACATTAGACAACACATTAAGGACAGTTCCCACATGGGATGTAAGTACACAGTGACTCCTGTTGCTGACTTAACAATTTGACACTCCTGTTCATGGCGGCAGATGTGTTTCTTAAAGTTTGGCTAATGTTTCATAATGAAGGACCTTGAATAGTCTTCCTAGTTAAGAGCATAGACTTTGCCTGTGTGGAATCTGGCTATTCAAGTCCTAATTATTTGCCATGGTAATTTATTTCACTTTCTGTTTCCTCATTGGGAAATGGAAATTGTTATAGTGCTTACTTCATTGAGTTACAAGGATTAAATGAGATAATATATGCAAAGTGCTTAGACGAGTATATATCCTAAAGCAAGTTCACAATAATATTAGCTATAAGTATTACTCCTGGATAAAGGCTTAGCTAACTATTTCACATGTAAATATGAATGAATATAAATATGTATATATAGTTGATCCTCAATGTCCATGGTTTCTGCATCTACAGTCTCAAGCAACCACAGATCAAAAGTACTTAGACCAAAAACTGTGTCTCCGTTGAAGTTTTCAAGAAATAAAAGAAATAAATACGGTAGTACAGGGATTTTTAACCTGAGCTACATTGACTTTTTAGGCTGGATAATTAACTGCTTTAGGTGGGGATAATTAGTTCCATTCTGTGTATTTTTAGGATGTTCAGCATCGTGCCTGGCTTCTACCACCAGATGTTGCCCAAATTGTGACAACAAAATGTGTCTCCAGATATTGCCAAATGTCTGGCCCTCCAGGGCAGAATTTTCCCCCACCACACCCTCCACTGAGAATTATTGAACTAGTGAATAAATAAGGAGGGGGCTAGTTTTATTGTGTATATGGAGGAGGGGATGTTGATATTCTTCCTAAGTGATACACCTAAGACTTTTGGACAGTCATCTGACCTCATGCTTTATCCTGACCAGAAGAAGGATCCATGTTTCTAGGTCTCCTGCCTCTGATATCAGTTATGATTCCTGTTCTAAGTCTCAGAGTCTGTGTCTTTATTCCTCCACTTGCAATATAAAGCAATGTTATGTGGCTTTTACTTTGGGTAGTGAAACGTGCAGTAGCAGACTGTAATCCTAGCAGAGTATTTGGAATCAAAAGAAAGCAGTGTTTCTTCAAACTCCTAACATTTAACACTTGATGTATTGTATGAGTTGTTCCTGACAATTGAATTGAAAAGTAAGTCACTTTTGTTCTTTGATGCTGAAAAGTTTACATGCTGTCTGGGTTGGAAATATTTATATTACAAAGTATATAGAATTTAAGTTAGATTTCAGGGGTAGGGAAGAATTAGCAACAGCATACATCAATAATAATCCCTGCAAATCTCTTCTCAAACTTGACACAATGCAAATGAATACAAATTCTTTAAAGTAGATAGGATCCAGGGAGGCCGAAATAGCTCAGTTGGGAGAGCGTTAGACTGAAGATCTAAAGTAGATAGGATCCGTTGTTCTTGAGGCCACATGATTTAGAGGTGTTTTCCCCATTGCAAAATGAATAGTTCAACAAGACATTTCTGATACTATAGTGATGATGAGAATAACCAGAAATAGGAATTTGATCTGAAAGAGTGAAACCTTCATAAAGATCAATTCCAAAGTGAGACCAATGGTATGGGATCTCTCCTTATTTTTGAACCATTATTTCTTGAATGTATTGCCATATTCACTTTGAGTGGCTTTCTTGAAGTATGTATATTCTGCTCATAAAATGTCCAAAGAATATTTTCTAGACATAGGAATGAGTAGAGGTAAAATTCTTGGAAGTTTATCTTTAGGAATACATTCATAAAATCTGATCAGTTTTCTGATTCCTTCCCTTAGTTGTATGATCTTAAAATTTATTTACTTATCTATGATGATTTCTTAGATTAAAATTATTGGCTCCCTTTACCCCCATTGTGAGATGATAGAGGCTAGAAGATGCAGGCATCCACAGCATGATAGAATGGAGTCAAGACTCTGGAGACGTCTGTTTTTAGTCATAGTTAGAAACCTGTCCAGTTCACTGTCAGATTCTTCCCTTTAGGACTTGCTGATGTCTCAGATGCTATGACTTATACTAGGTCACTTGGAAGTCCTTCAACAGATCATTTCTCCTTGGCACATGTATCATGTAGTTGGGTTTTTTATCCCGCATCATTCAACCCATATGCTTCAGAATAATAACTAAAAATAATCCTTTACTAACAATGTCTCTTAGCTTTGGGAATCGATTTGTTCAGAACCAGAAATTTCAAGAGAAGAAGGATAATTGAACCCAAGAATAGACTACCATGGGAATCTATCCATTCCAGGAGAACACAAAGAAAAGAATTTGCAACCATCTGCTGGATGTGCTAGACACAGCCCCGTCTGGGCTAGGTGGTCTCTTGGGTTCCCTTTCAGCTTTAGGTATCTATGATTTGTGTGTGTGTGTGTGGAGGCAGAAGGAATACCACAAGTATTTTTTAGTACTGTAAATCTGTGCCTTTCCTTAAAATATTTATTCCTTTTATTAAACAACAAAGTTAACACATGCTTGTTGTGAAACAGTATCAAGTTAACTGTGAAAGTTAGTCCCTCACTCCAATTCCACTCATGAATGTAAAAATTAACAATATAAGGGATATCTTTCCACTCTTATTTTTATGTTTGTGAGCATACTTTATAAATACATGCTTATTATAAAACTACATAAATGCATCTGAACAGACACATTTTAAATTTCTGTAAGCAGACATGTATAGTTCCTATTTTAAGAATCATCAAAGTTACTTCTGAAGTACCTCCTCTGGCCTTATATTTCACATTCTTCTCCCCATTTATCCAATATCCATATTATGTGCCACTAAAAACAATGAGCTCTTCTAAAAAAGGGTGATTCTAATCAGAAAGTAGTGATGGAAATGATGCAGAGAAGCCAGAGCAGGTATAACCATACTTGAAAATGTTTGTCAAGAAAAACTGGAACTCAGAGATTTATTTTGGCACAAAAAATTTGTGGACTACACGCATAGTTTTTCATAATTTATATTTTCATTAATTTTTGTAAGACCCCCCTCATCTACAGTGTTGTGTGAGCAGTGGGTGTGTATATATTTATATATCCTAATTTATCTATCCACATTCATAGAAGTGGAAGGAATGTCTAAGGATAGTCCTCTCTTTCTAATGTATCTTTTCTTAAAAGACCTCAAGAAACTTCTGGAAGATACTTTGTTGTTAACTACTCCTACAAATATCAGGCAGGTTTGTATCATTCAAATATGTTTATTTGTCTAGTAAGAATCAAGGCATGTATGATGCTCTCCAATGAACTCAACATGGGTATCTCAGCTCAGGAGAGAGCAAGGCTGGCAACAGGAAGGAAAAGAGCAAAGAAGAACTGAATTGAGTCAGTTGCAGTAAAATGCGGAGTTAGGAAATAAGAAAGGGCTAGACTAAGACTGCAAGAGTAACTTCTTTTTTAAGATTTATTACATTTATTCAAAAGGCAGCATTAGAGAGCTGGAGAAAGAGAGAGGGAGAGAGAGAATATCTTTGATCTGCTGGTTCATGCCCCAAATGGCCACAATGGCCAGGGATGAGCCAGGTCAAAGCCAGGAGCCTGGAAATCCATCCAGGTCTCCATGTGGGTGGCAGGGATCCAGGCAGTTGGGCCATCCTCCATTGCCTTCCCACGTGCATCAGCAGGAGCTGGAAAGAAGTGGAGCAGCTGAAAAACAAAACGTGCACTCATATGGAATGCCAGCAGTGCAGGCAATTGCTTAACTTGCTGCACAGCAATGCTAGCCCCAAGAGTGAGTTCTTGATGTTACTTGTTACTTACCTCCTCTTCAGTCTTATCTCCCATTGCCTACCTTTTGGTTCAAACATCTTTTGTTTTTTCCCTACAGAACTCTTTTCCCATCACCCACCTGTCCATTCTTGCTTTCATTCATCATACTGCTTTCATCACATTATATTTGAATTCATTTTGTTTTTAAATTTCTGCACCAAACTATAATTCTTCAAAGCAGCTTTCTTTTCCATATGCCCAGTACTACGCATAACCTGGCTTATAGTAGGTACTCAATATATGTCAAGAGATGAATGACAGATTGATGACCTATGACAGTAACATCATTAGAGAGTCATATGGGTGCCTTCATCTATAACTCCCAAACCTTAATAGACATTGATATATTCCACTTATTTTGATTACTTTCTAATATCAGAAATAGTAATATGCCCAACAACCTTATGTTAAATTTTGTCAAAATGATTCAAAGGAAGAAAAATTCACAGAGATCACCATATGGAACAATATGACCATGATAAATTTACAGACATCCTAATGTGCCAAAGAGTTATCTTTTTTTATCTCTCTTTCATTCACTGTAGCTGTTTCTGTCCAAGCAAATCTGATTTCTTTCTCTGTGACACAAGTGGATGGATAACTTTCCTATCCAACATGTCACTATTTTGAAAGACAATTGTGTTTGTACATTAAGATGCAAGTGTTGGGCCGGTGCCATGCTAACTTGGTTAATCCTCCGCCTGTGGCGCTGGCATCCCATATGGACGCCAGTTCTAGTCCAGGTTGCTCCTCTTCCAGTCCAGCTCTCTGCTGTGGCCCAGGAAGGCAGTGGAGGATGGCCCAAGTGCTTGCGCCCTGCCCCCGCATGGAAGACCAGGAGGAAGCACCTGGCTCCTGGCTTCGGATCAGCGTAGCTCCGGCTGTAGTGGCCATTTGGGGAGTGGACCAACGGAAGGAAGACCATTCTCTCTATCTCTCTCTCTCACTGTCTATAACTCTACCTGTCAAGTAAAAAAAAAAAAGAAGATGCAAGTGGTTTTCTCAAGAGCCAGAAATGTGTCGTTGGTCTCAGAACAACAGGCAGCGCCATTACTAAGTTTGCATTGTGATGGAATAGAGGCCAATACTGACCTTCTAACATAGCCTGAATTCCCACCCAAAAGTTCTTTAAAGTCAATTGCACAATTTTTCCTAACATTTGCATTTTCTGTTTCATATTTATGGTGTTCAAACAAACATTTGATTCAAATAAACTTTCCCAGAGCCTCAATGGCATCCATAGCAACATATAATTATTTTTCTTATTATTAGAATAACTTAGTTCTCTTTGTCACTCTTCAATTTCATTTAACCTATGAACTGAAACTAATTTCTCTGTTACCAAGTGTTATGCCTTCTAGATTTTACCTGACAATTTCCAGAATGTGAAGACAAAAATGAAATAAAGAAATTTTTATCAATGAAACGAGTCAACTAGCCAAGGCTACACAGCCCCACATTCATATTTTCCTAACTTGGAAAGCCAATTTCAGCACAAGAATTACCTTTAGACATTCTTTGCTGTGTAATTAATTAGTCCCTAAAATATGTCAAACATTCCTGTAATCTTTTATCTGGGTGTACAGTCTTCTGTACTGGGCATTTGAAGGATACTACAGCAATGACCAGCTCAGTATCTCAGAATTGTCAGAGCCTGGGTTGACACCCTCCTGTACCTATTCCTCTGCATTCGCACACAGCTGATCTTTTTTTTTTCCTAACTGTACACAGACCTTTATTGCAACTTTATTCAAAATAGCCAAAAACTGGAAACCACCCAAAAGATAAGCAAATTATAAAATATCCACAGAATGAAAGACAACAGAACAATAAGAAGAAACCACTGAAACATGGAATGACACGGATGCTACATACTAGACAATTCCATTTATATAATATCTGGAAGCAAGACAATAGGAACAGAAATCTAATCAGAATTGCCAAGGTCGAGAGGTTAAGGGGGAGTGGCAGGAGACTGGCCAACCACAAGGATATCAGAGGGAACTCTTGGGGTGGCAGAAATCTTTTTTTTTTTTTCCAATAGTTCAGAAAGAAGTCATTTCCTCCTGCAAGGTATTAGGAACAGAGCAGTATTTGCATCAGTCCTTGTGTTCTCTGTGTGTGTTTGCCTTACTATATGGTGCAGAACTGAAAATCTCAGTTAACTCAACACAGTGAAAAAGATTGTTTGAAGTTAATTTCCCTTTATATCAAACATTCATTTAGGTGCATTGAACATAAAGCAATTGCTCCCCGCTCACTGCAGTCTCATTTTAAAATAGTTGGAAAATGGGAGCATCAGCTCCAAAGAAGGCAGAATGTTTATAGTGAGTGCTGATAGCTTGTATTATTTTTTCCAGTTCCCACATTATATCTTAATTGCTGATTGATTTTTAGTGGGGAGATCATTAAAGTCAAGATCCCAATTGTTATTTCAGGATTCTGATAGAATAGGGGCTGAGATAAACCATAATTTGTTCCTTATTCCCACAGCTCAGGTGGGAGAAAAGTCTGAGACAACTCTCTCCTTCCATGCTCCCTACTCTGTCACTTCTCTCCCAAAATTGCTGTCATATTTGATCTTTGGGGTATCTGTCCACTTTTTTTAACCCATTAACTCCCAGGTTTCAATTCTATGAATATTTCATTGACATATTTATTTCAAGATTACCATAGGTGATAACCGATAACATAACTGATCAATTTAAATTTTTGTAAGTGTCATATATATATATATATATATATATATAACATATATATATATATATATATATAGGGTAATGGGACACAGTGGGTTAAGAATGAAATAAAGATGAAAATGCTTGACTTAAAAAGAAGACTTTCTGGGGCCAGTGTTGTGGCCTTGTGAGTAAAGCCACCACTAGCAATGCCTGCATATCATGTGGGTGCCGGTTCAGGTCCTGGATGCTTCACTTCTGACCAACTCCCTGCTGATGACCTGGGAAGGGGAACAGAAGGTGTCTCTAGTGTTTGAGACCCTGCACCCATGTAAACAATAGAACATTATTCAGCAATAAAAAAGAATGAAGTACTAATCCAAACTAACATTGAATCAAAATTAAAAATAGTATGCTACGTGAAAGAAGCCAATCACAGAAGATAGCATATAATTATTTTCCTGTTCATATTAAATATTCAGAATGAACAAATCTATAGAGATAGAAATTAGTGTTTGCTGAGGACTGGAGATAGGGTATGGGGAGAGAGAGAGAATGAGTAGTGAGATATAAGGGTAAAAGGTTTCCTTTAAGAAAGACAAATTGTTGTAAAAGAAAAAGCCACATTCCTATCACTATACTAGAAATAAAACTTTGAATTGTAAGCTATAAATGTAAGAGACATGAATTGTATATTAATAAAACTGCTAAGAAATAAGCAAACCAACTCTACCTACTGAATTAATGTTCAAAAAAATTTTGTATATATTTTTCTTGACTTGTGGTATTAGGAAAACAATTGCAGATTGGTGCCTCTTCACACGGGGTACCATAAATGTTAGGAAAAGAGGTGCAGAATAGAGAGGAGGCGGTATACAAATTTACAACCAGACCAAATTTATTCAGAGAAAACTCGTAGAAGTGGTGACCAGCTGCCAGTATACACATGATGGAACATGAGGCAGAAGGCCCTGACCCCCAGGGGCCGAGCCTTTTTATATTTTAGGAAGGCTAGGGATGGGGTTGGGGGTAGGGGGCATCAGATGGAGAGGAATTCCTGGAACTGGTCTTTCAAGTGTTCTAACAACTGGTCTTTCAGGTGGCCCCTGGGGGCGGGGTGGGGGTGGAGTATGAAGACAATAGGGTATGAGACTCAGTTGAGATTCAAGAGCAAGGAAGACATTCCAGTGTTTATCTTTTGGGCAATGAGTGAGAATGGCTGAGGCTTATGTCTTTGTTCCATCATGTGGAATACTACTAATAATTTATTATATTAATTTAAAAATATATACAAATTGATACAAATCTGTAATTTCTTATAATGTAAGTACATAAATAAAATCAGTAATTTGATTTTCATTTACTTACCCAAACTATTTTTTTTATTTTTTATTTTTGTCAGGCAGAGTGGACAGTGAGAGAGAGAGGCAGAGTAGACAGAGAGAGAGACAGAGACAAAGGTCTTCCTTTTCCGTTGGTTCACCCTCCAATGGCCGCTGTGGCTGGCGCGCTGGGGTGGCGCACCACGCTGACCCGAAGCTAGGAGCCAGTTGCTTATCCTGGTCTCCCATGCAGGTGCAGGGCCCAAGCACTTGGGCCATCCTCCACTTCACTCCCAGGCCACAGCAGAGAGCTGGACAGGAAGAGGGGCAACCGGGACAGAATCTGGCACCCCGACTGGGACTAGAACCTGAGGTGCCAGCGCTGCAGGTGGAGGATTAGCCTATTAAGCCACGGTGCCGCCCAATCCTCAACTATTTTAACTCCCCAATTCTGCTTAGTCTTCCATTTATTTAGTTTACTAAGATGTATTGTATGCTTATTATGCCCAAGCTCCATGACAGAGCTAGAGTTACGATAATGACACAAATAAGTCTGCCCTCTGCTTCTCATGGAAGAAAACCTGGTGAAATAAAAAGCTAGCTTAGCATAAATTTTGAGACAAATACACATTCTTGATGAGGGACAAGGTGAAAGGAGGGCTAGGATGAAGTTAGAAGTCTGTTGTGGTAGTCTAGGCAACAGATTGTGTTGGTTAGGCTGATGGGTAGGAAGATATAGAGATATGGATAGATTTGACAGATATCCAGGGTGCTTATTTGTTTGGTGATCAGCTTGATGGAGGGACAAGGGAAAGAGTGGCACCAAGCGTGAATTTGATGTAGTTCAGACTTTCAGAACCTAGTGCGTGCTAATACAATCCACTGAGATTCTAGAAAACAGTATTGAATTTGAGGGATTTTGAAACACCAAAGTGAAGCGATCAAGCAGACATTTTGATATGGGGGTTTGGACTTTAGAGAGAAGGTCAGCTGGCACCATGGCTCACTAGGCTAATCCTCCGCCTGTGGCGCCAGCACCTCGTGTTCTAGTCCTGGTTAGGGCACTAGTTCTGTCCCGGTTGCTCCTCTTCCAGTCCAGCTCTCTGCTGTGGCCCAGGGAAGGCAGTGGAGAATGGCCCAAGTGCTTGGGCCCTTGCACCTGCATGGGAGACCAGGAGGAAGCACCTGGTTCCTGGCTTCAGATTTTCGTAGCTCTGGCCGTAGCGGCCATTTGGGGAGTGAACCAACGGAAGAAAGACCTTTCTCTCTGTCTCTTTCTCTCACTGTCTAACTCTGCCTGTCAAAAAAATAAGAGAGAGAGAGAGAGAGAGAGAGAGAGAGAGAGAGAGAGAGAAGGTCACAGCTGAGGTAGAAATGTGAGAATTGGCAGCATATAGATGTTAATTGAAACTGTGCAGGTTATCTAAGGAGACAAAATAGAATGAAAAGTAAAGCAAGACATGGGCTTAAGAGACAACAGTGTTGATAAAAGTCAAAGTCTATAAAGGAGACAAAGAAGCTTGAAGCATGAGAACAAAACCAACAAAATATTATTTCATGAAAGCCAAAGGAAAAAAGAGTCTAAGGATATTTGACTTAGGGACAAAGGCTGAATGCTTTTGTGTTCCCTCCAAAGAGCTGAGTAGTTGCGACTAGGACCTTAAGCCCAGAGAGACATAAGAAACTTAGCAAACTCCCATGAGGTAGTTAAGAGAGTGATTCCATTAAGAAGGAGGCATACCCAACAAATAGACTGTAAAGGCTTGGCTTTATCTTATATAGGGCCTAGCAAGAAACCATAAAGGTATGATTTCTTTCTATCTAAGTACTTGCAAGAGACACACATTTGCATATGGCCCAAAACCAATGGTAGATGTTAAACTTCTTGTTTATTATTGTTAGTGTTAAAACACAGATCATGAGATCTACCCTCGGCAAAATTTTTAAACAAATCCATCACTATGTATTTACTTTCTAATAATTTAAATCCTTGAGAAGCACAGCATCATGCAGGTTCTGTATACAGTGGCCTTAGCAAGAAGACTGCTATGGAATTTGTTGCAAACCATGTCACCGTTTCCATGGGTATGAAGTATCTTTCACTGGCTTTTTCTGGTTTTGTTTGGTTTGCTGCCAGGAGTCCTTATTTGTTCTTTATTATGTGCACATAACGTATCTCTTGCCCAATAGAATTCACTTCCATCTCAGGCTCAAAGAGTTGTGTGCGTCCTTTAGTTCCAGAGACCATGATTATTATAGCCAACAACAGTGTTCTTACGTCGTAGCTGTTTCTACCTAGTATTTCCAGTACTATGTTCAATAGAAGTACTGAGAGAAGACAGCCTTTTCTTGCTCTGGATCTGAGAGAGAAAGTTTTCACATTTTCATTATTGAATATAGTTATGCTATAGAACATTTGTAGATATCTATTATCTGATTGATGATGATCTCTTCTATTTCTGGTTTAACTCAAAGAGATATTGGATTTTATCACATTCTTTTTCTACCCTAGTAAGAAGTCCATAAGATTATTATTAGTATTGTGAATTACATGGATTGATTGCCAATTGTTAGATTACCCTTGCTTTGCAGGGATAAGTGTCATTAAGTTGTGATGAAGTTTTAAAAACACACTGTAGAATTTGATTTACTAATAAACCCTTTAAGATATTTACATTGATATACAAAATTTTATTTTCTTGAAATATTTTTGTCAGGTTTTCATATCAAATTGATCTCATAAAATTACTTGAAATCTTTCCTTTTCTTTTTTCATTTTCTCAAAGAATTTTTAAAAAGTCAATGTTACTTCTTCCTGAACTATTCTGTAGATTTCACTGGGAAAGCTAACTTGATTAGAAGTTTTCTTTCTTGGAAGGTTTTCTTTAATACATATACGACTATTCAGATTTTCTTTTTGCTCTTGTGCTGTGTTGGTATGGTGTGTTTTTTCAGAAATTCTCCATTTTAATCTATTTTATTTTTATTAGAAAAATGATTCATAGTATGTAGATATTTTTTAAATTTTTTACTTATTTATTTGAGATAAAAAAAGATGTACAGAGATTGAGAATGCTTCTTTCTGCTGGTTCATTTCCCAGATACCCACAACAGCCAGGAAACAATGCCTAACAGCCAGAAATCCAATCCATGTCTCCCATGTAGGTGGAAAGAACCCAATAACCTGACCCATCACTGCTGCTTCACAGGGTCTGTTATTGGCAAAAAGGTGGAATTGGAAACCAGAACTGGGAGTTGAACCCAGGCACTCTGGTGTGGAATATTGGCATACTAAAACCTGGGTTTAACTGCTTGGACAGAAATATGCCCCCACAATATTTTTAAGCTTTATTTATTTGGAAGTCAGAGTTACAGAGGGAGAGGGAGGGAGAAGGGAAGAAGGAGGAGCAAGGAGAAGAGAAAATCTTCGGCCTGCTGGTTTACTCCTCAGATTGTCACAGTGGGCAGGGCGGAGCAGGTCAAGGCCAGGAGCTTAATCTGGGTCTCCCATGTGGATATCAGGGGCCCAAACACGTGGGCCACCTTCCATTGCTTTCCCAGGCAGGGAGCGGTATCAGAAGTGGTGCAGCCAGATACAAATCAGCATCTATAAGTGATGCCTGTGTTGCAGGTGGCAGTTTTACCTGTTAAATCACAATGCCAACCCCTATTTGTTTAATGTCTATGGAATCTTTAGTGGTGTTGCCTTTTTCAATCCTAATATTGATTATATGGGCATTCCTTTTGCCTTAATTAGTCCAGTCATAAATTTGTCCACACTTCTAAAACAAAGTTTATTTGTTTAAATAAACAGGTATTAGTCTTTTTTAGTCTATGATTTGTTTTCTATTTTATTAATTTCTGCTCTTATATCTGCTTTTCTCTTCCTCTTGTCATTTTGGATTTACTTTATGGCTCTTATTCTAACTTCCTGAGATAGTACTTAGACAATTGATTTTCAAGTTTTCTATTTTTTTGTGTTTGCATTTAAGGATAGAAATTTCAGTTTAAAGAATTTTTTTTAGTGGATTCCACATTTGATTTGATATATTTTCATTTTCACACACTTTTATATTATTTCCTTTTTAAAAAAGATTTATTTATTTACTTGAAAGGCAGAGTTACAGACAGCCAGAGGCAAAGAGAGAAAGTGGAAATCTTCCATCCACTGGTCCACTCGCCAGATGGCCACAACAGCTGCAGCTGTGCCAATCCAAAGCCAGGAGACAGGAGTTTCCTCCGGTTCTCCCACATGAGTGCAGCGTCATCTACTGCTTTCCCAGGCCATAGTAGAGAGCTGAATTGGAAGTGGAGCATCTGGGACTCGAACTGGCATGCATTTGGGATGCCAGCACCACAGGCGGCAGCTCCACCTGCTACGCCACAGTGCTAGCCCGTATATTATTTTATGTGCTTTTTACTTTAATCCATATATTTTAAAATATATTGTCTAATTTTCAACTTTATTGGCATGTTTGTATTCTTCCATTATTGATTGGTTGATTGATGACACTGGGGCTGAGAATATACTTGGTTTATAAATTATTTTTCCTGGGACCAGTGCCGTGGCGCTTTTGCTACTTAAAGCGATTATCATTCTATGAGTCTGCTGTATGGTCTGCTTCCCATGTTGGAGCCTTCACTGCTTTTTAATTCTGTCTATTATTGTTTCCAAACACTTAGTCTGATTTATATGATCACATTAACACTTGATCATGTCTATATGGTCACTTTATCACTTATTCCTATCCATTTGATCTTTATAATACTTAAGCTACTACTTTTATTAGAGAACTTAAGGGATTTTGGGGTCCTACGGCTAGTTGTTAAGCTAGTCCCTTAGAAGTCCATAGGAATGTATGTAAGACTATCGCTTTGCAGTTGCAAACTTCATACATTTCATAATTATAACTTTAGAATCTTGGTAATTCTTCACACTGTGTCCGGCCCCCACCACACTCTCACCCCTCTTCTAATTCCTTTTTTTTTTTTTTTTTTTTTGACAGGCAGAGTGGATAGTGAGAGAGAGACAGAGAGAAAGGTCTTCCTTTTTGCCATTGGTTCACCCTCCAATGGCCACTGTGGCCGGCGCATTGTGCTGATCCAAAGCCAGAAGCCAGGTGCTTCTCCTGGTCTCCCATGCGGGTGCAGGGCCCAAGCACTTGGGCCATCCTCCACTGCCTTCCCAGGCCATAGCAGAGAGCTGGCCTGGAAGAGGGGCAACCAGGATAGAATCTGGCGCCCCAACCGGGACTAGAACTTGTTGTGCCAGCGCCGCAAGGCAGAGGATTAGCCTGTTAAGCCAAGCCACGGCGCCGGCCCTAATTCCCTTTTTTTATTCTCACTCTTATTCTTTACTAAGATCTGTTTACATTTAACTTTATACATATATGATTAACTCCATGTGAAGTATAGCATTCAATGAATCATATGAAAGAGAAAAATATAAGGAAAATATTATAAAAATAAAACAAAAATATAGAATAAGAAGCTGTTTCTCCAGAGTTGAAAGAAGGGTTGTTCCAAATCATTGCTTCTTTTTTTTTGACAGGAAGAGTGGACAGTGAGAGAGAGAGGGAGAGAGACAGAGAGAAAGGTCTTCCTTTGCTGTTGGTTCACCCTCCCATGGCCGCGCCGGCCTGCAAATCATTGCTTCTTTTGTTGTCTTTAAGTTGTAAGTTCTCATAAGTCAGGAAGAACATATAGAATTTGTCCCTTTGGGACTGGCTTGTTTCACTAAGTATGATGTTTTCCAGTTCCATGCATTTTGTTGCGAATGACCAGACTTTTTTTTTTCTGCTGTGTAGTATTCCATGGTAAACATACCCATAATTTCTTTATCCAGTCATCTGTTGAAGGCATTTGGGTTGATTCCATGTCTTCACTACTGTCAACTGGGCTGCAATAAACATGAAGGTACAGAAAGCTCTTTCATATGTTGAATTCATTTCCCTTGGGTAGATTCCCAGGAGTAGGATGGCTGGGTCATATGGTAGGTCTATATTCAGACCTCTGATGTATCTCCACACTGTCTTCCATAGTGGTTTTACCAGTTTATATTCTCACCAATAGTGGATGAAGGTACCTGTTTCCCCACATCTTCACCAGCAATTGTTGTATTTTTTATTTCTTCATGAAAACCATTCTAACAGGAGTGAGGTGAAACCTCATTGTGGTTTTGACTCCATTTATCTGACAGCTAGTGATCCTGAACATTTTTTCATGAGTCTGTTGGTCATTTGGATTTCCTCTTTTGAAAAATGCCTGTTTAAGTCCTTTGCCCATTTCTTAACTTGATTGTTTTGTTTTTGTTGAGTTTTGTGATCTCTTTATATATTCTGGTTATTAATCCTTTATCAGTTGTATAGTTTGCAAATAATTTCTGCCATTCTGTCAGTTTTTGCTTTACCTTGCTGATTGTTTCTTTTGCAGTGCAGAAGCTTCTCAATTTGATGTAATCTCATTTGTAGATTTTGACTTTGATTGCTGTGTCTCTGGGGGCTTTTCCAAGAACTCTTTGTAGAGTTTCCCCAATGTTCTCTAAAAATTTGATCATATCATGTCATAGATTTAGGTCGTTGGTTGATTTTGAGTGGATTTTGGTGAAAAGTGTCAGGTAAAGGTCTTGCTTCATACTTCTACATGTGGCAATCCAGTTTTCCCAGCACCATTTGCTGAAGAGGCTCTCCATGCTTCAGGGGTTCATTATAGCTCCTATGTCAAATATAAGTTAATTGTAGATGTTTGGATTAATTTTGGGTGTTTCTATTCTGTTCCATGGGTCTATTTGTTTTTGTACCAGTACCAGGCTGTTTTGATTATAACTGCCCTGTAGTATGTCTTGAAATCTGATATTATAAAGTCCCCAGCTTTGTATTTGTTGCATAAGATTGCTTTAGCTATTAGAGAACTCCTTTGTTTCCATATGAATTTCAACATCATTTTTTTTCCAGATCTGAGAAGAATGTCTTCGGTATTTTGATGGGTATCACATTGAATCTGTAAATTGCTTTCACAAATATGAACATTTTGTTGATATGATTCTTCCAATTCATGAATGTGGAAAATTTTTCCATTTTTCGGTACCTTCCATTTCTTTCTGTAATGTTTTGTAATTCTCGTAATAGAGAATTTTGACATCCTTTGTTGAATTTTTTCCAAGGTATTTGATTTTTAGTAGCTATTGCGAATGGGATTGATCTTAGTGGCTCTTTCTCATCTGTGGCATTGTCTGGGTACGCAAAGACTATTGATTTTTATGTGTTGATTTTATATCCTACCACATTTCCAAACTCTTCTTGAGTTCCAATAGTCTTGTGTAGTCTTTTGAATCCCTTTTGTATAGAGTCATGTCATCTGCAAATATGGATTGTTTGACTTCCTCCTTCCTGATTTGTGTCTCTTTGATTTCTTTTTCTTGTCTAATGGCTCTGGCCAGAACTTCCAGGACTATGTTGAAAAGCAGTGATGAGAGCGGGCACCATTGTCTGATTCTGGATCTCGGTGGGAATGCTTCCAACTTTTTCCTGTTCAATAGGAAGCTGGCTGTGGATTTGTTTTAAATTGCCTTGATTTTTTTGAGAAATGTTCCTTCAATCCCAATTTTCTGAAATTTTTCATCATAAAGGGGTGTTGTATTTTGTCAGATCCTTTCTCAATCTATTGAGAAAATCATATAGTTTTTTCTCTTCAGTTTGTTAATGTGATGTATCCTATTGATTGATTTGTGAATGTTGAACCATCCCTGCATACCAGGAATGAATCCCATTTGATCTGGGTGGATGATCTGTCTGATGTATTGTTGGATTCAATTGGCTACTATTTTGTTGAGGATTTTTTTGCTTCTATGTTCATCAGTGAAATTGGTCTGCATTTCTCTTTCTCTGTTGTATCTTTTTCAGGTTTTAGGGATTAAGGTGATAGTGGCTTTGTAGAAAGAATTTGGGAGGATTCCCTCTCTTTCAACTGTTTTGAATAACTTGAGAAGAATTAGAGTTATTTCTTCTTTAAATGTTTGATAGAATTCAACAGTGAAGCCATCTGGTCCTGGGCTTTTCTTTGTTGGGAGGTTCTTTCTTACTGATTCGAGTTCTGTCTTGGCTATTGGTCTATTTAGGTTTTCCTTGTCTTCACGGCTCAATTTAGGTAGGTCATGTGTCCCCAGTAATATATCCATTTCTTCTAGTTTCCCAGTTTGTTGGCATATAGTTCTGTGTAGTAATTTCTGATGATTCTTTTTATTTCTGTGGTATCTGTTGTTACATTTCCTTTTTCATCTCTTATTTGTTTGTCTGGAACTTTTTCCTCCTTTTTCTAGATTTATTTTATTTATTTGAAAGTCAGAGCTACACAGAGAGAAGGAGAGGCAGAGGGAGGGAGGGAGGGGGAAAGAAAGAGAGAGAGACGGAGGGAGGGAGAGAGGGAGGGAGGTCTTCTGTCTGCTGGTTCACTCCCCAGTTGGAGCTGTGCTGATCTGAAGCAAGGAGCCAGGAGCTTCTTCCAGGTCTCCCATGCATGTCAGGGGCCCAAGTGCTTGGGCCATCTTCTGCTGCTTTCCCAGGCCATAGCAGAGAGCTGGATTGAACGTGGAGCAGCTAGGTCTCGAACAGACACCCATATGGGATGCCAGAACTGCAGGCAGTGGCCTTACCCGCTCCGCCACAGCGCCGGCCCCTTTTTTCCCTCCTTTTTTGTTTAGTTGGGCCAATGCTGTGTCAATTTTGTCTAGTTTTTTGAAAAACCATTTCTTCGTTTTGCTGATCTTTTATATTGTTTTATTGGTTTCAATTTTGTTGATTTCTCTCTAACTTTAGTTATTTCTTTTGTCCTACTAGTTTTGGATTTGGTTTGCTGTTGTTTTTCTGGGTCCTTGAGATGCATTGATAGTTATTTATTTGGTGCCTTTCCAATTTTTTGATGTAGGATACAATTGCTATAAACTTTCCTCTTAACACTGCTTTTGCTGTATCCCATAAGTTTTGATATATGTATTGTCATATTCATTTGTTTCCTGAAATTTTTTGATTTCTTCAATGACCCACTGTTCATTCAGGAGCATTTTGTTCAGTCTCCATGTGTTTGCATATGTTCTGGGGATTCTTGAACTGTTGATTACTAACTTCATTGCATGTGGTAAGAGAATATGCATGGTATGATTTCAATTTTTTTGAATTTGCTGAGACTTGCTTTATGGCATTGCACGTGCCCATCCTACAGAAAGTTCTATGCGCCTGTGAGAATAATGTGTATTCTGTCTGTAGGATGGAAAGCTCTGTAGATATCTGTTAGGTCTGTTTGGTCTATAGTGTTGATTAAGTCTGTTGTCTCCTTGCTGACTTTCTGTCTAGTTGATCTATCCATTGCTGAAAAGGGGGTATTGAAGCCCCCCCCCCATTACTATTGTGTTTGAGTCTATGTCTCTCTTTAAATCCATTAAGATTTCTTCCAAATAGCCATGTGCCCTGTAATTAGATGCGTATACATTTATAATAGTCATATTTCCTCTTGAATTGATCCATTAATGATTATATAGTGCCCTTCTTTGTCTCTTTTAGTAGTTTTTACGTTGAAGTCTATTTTTTTCTGGCATTAGGGTGGGTACACCAGTTCTTTTTTGATTTCTGTTGGTATGGATTATCTTTTTCCATCCTCTCACTTTCAGTCGGCATGCATCTTTATTGGTGAGATGTGTTTCTTGTAAGCAGCAAATAGCTGGGTTTTCTTTTTGAACCCATTCAGCCAGTCTCTGTCTTTTAACTGGAGAGATGAGACCATTTACATTTAGGGTGACTATTGTTAAGTAATGACTTTGCCCTGCCATATTTCCATTAATAGTCCTATTTTTTACTTTGGAGTCCCTTTGTACTTCTACTGGGTGATTTCCTGCCTTTCTCTTCTATCATTGTGATGTTCCTGTTTGTGTTTCTTTGTGTAGCACATCCTTGAGCATGTTTTGTGGTAATTGGTGGATGGTTACAAATTCTTTCAATTTCTATTTGTTATGGAAGATCTTTCTTTTAGGTTCATTCATAAATGAGCCTTACAGGGAATAATGTTCTGGGTTGATAGTTTTTTCTCTAAGGACTTGGAATATATTTCACTATTCTCTCCTAGCCTCCAGGGTTTCTGGATGAGAAGTGCACTTTGAGTCTAATTGGTGTTCCTCTGAATGTGATCTGGTAATTCTCTTGTGCACATTTTAGAATCTTTTCTTTATGTGTTACTGTGGAGAGTTTTACTACAATGTGTCGTGGTGAACATCTTTTCTGTTTGTTTCTATTGAGAGTTCTGTGTGCTTACTGTACATGGATACCCCTTTCTTTCCCCAAACTGGGGAAGTTTTCTGTTATTATTTCATTAAAAAGGCCTTCTAATCCTTTTTCTCTTTCTACACCTTCAGGAACATAGGACCCGTATGTTGTGTCATTTGTAGCTCTCTAACAGTGTTTTTTAAATTCTCTAGTTTCTTCTTCTTTTTTTTTTTTTGTTGGACTGTAAAATTTCCAGAACACTGTCTTCTTGTTCTGATATTCTTTCTTCTGTTTCCCCCACTCTGTTGGTAAAGCTTTCCTCTTCATTTTTTATTTGATCTATTGAGTTCTTCATTCCTAGTATTTCATTCTGATTTCTTTTCTTTTCTTTCTTTTTTTTTTTTTTTTTTTGACAGGCAGAGTGGACAGTGAGAGAGAGAGACAGAGAGAAAGGTCTTCCTTTTGCCTTTGGTTCACCCTCCAATGGCCGCCGTGGCTGGCGCACTGCAGCTGGCGCACTGCGCTGATCCAAAGCCTGGAGCCAGGTGCTTCTCCTGGTCTCCCATGGGGTGCAGGGCCCAAGCACTTGGGCCATCCTCCACTGCCCTCCCAGGCCACAGCAGAGAGCTGGCCTGGAAGAGGGGCAACCAGGACAGAATCTGGCGCCCCGACCGGGACTAGAACCCGGTGTGCTGGCGCCGCAGGCAGAGGATTAGCCTATTGAGCTGCAGTGCCAGCCCTGATTTCTTTTTAATATCTCAATTTCAAGGGAGAAATTTTCATTTAGTTCGTGAATTTGCTTCTGGTTGTTTCTAAGTAATCTGATGACTAATTTTCTGAATTCTATTTCTGGCATATCTTTAATCTCTTCATTTTAACTTCCTTTGGGAGGCTCTTAGTGTCTTCCTTATTCTTATTTAAGTTTCTTTTTGTTTTTCAGCATCTGTGTATTTTTATCTGTTTGCTTTTGTCTTTGATTTGTATCTTTGTAGCTTAGTGAGACATCTATACTTTCAGTGAGTACCAAGAGTTATGTGCTGGATGTGGCCTGCTTGCACTGTTCAGTATTCCAGGGTGGAGCAAGTATCCCAAATAGGACCCCCATCGGTTTTGTAGCTCTTCTCTGGTTATCTGGATGGAGGAAGGTGTTCACCTCAGTTGGTGTGACCCGCCCTTCTCCTCACAGCTGTGGGATGCCCTGGTGTTAGTCCCTGGTGTGTTTAGCACTGGTTTGCACTACTTAATAAACTGCATGTTTGATCTGTGGCATCTTTCCTGTGAGCACAATTCCCTCTGTTATGAGCTTCTATAGGTCTGTGATTCACAGGCATGTGTGTGGAGCCCCCACCTGCCGGAACCTGGTTCACTTCTCAATGGTGGCGGGTGGACATGAGCTTTCAATAGCCCAAGCTTCCCCTTGCCATACACCACTTGCCTAAGTCCAAAAATAGAGAAAGAAAAAACAAACAAACAAAGGAGTGAAGTGGTTTCTCCAGGCCAGCCAGCTGCTGGTCTCTGCAGAGTGGGAGGATAGGAGGAGGAGGAGGGGAATGACACCTCCCTAATTGTTCATTTATTTTTTTCTCTGTGTGGAGTTTGAAAAGCAATTTGCCAAGCACTCCCTCCCACTCTGTCCACAGTTCCATGGACCCACAGATTCCCCTCTCACCTGGTCTGCTGGGGCCAGCACTCTCCTCCCCAGGCTGAACCCCTCTGCTATTTTTTTTTTCCTTCTTTGTCTTTGGGTGCACGATCTGGACCATCTCTGTTGTTCTTGCTGGGTTTCCCACTGCAAATTCCCTATGGCTTTTTCTCAGGAGAGTAGCTTCTATCCTGCTTTTTTTGTTTGTTTGTTTGTTTTTTAGTTTTTAATTTTGCCCTAAGTGATTCAGACTGTCCTCACATTATTCTGCTATTTTGGAAACCCTTAGATGTGGATTTATATTTATGTTAAATAGGTAAAACTTGAATTGTTCACTTTCCCAGTATTTTTCTTCTTTTTATTAAACATTTAGTTATTTATTAGAAAAACAGAGTTACAGAGAGGTAGAGAGAGAGGTTTTTCACCTGCTGGTTCACTCCCCAAATGGCCACAACAGCAGGAGCTGGGCAGATCCTAAGTCAGGAACCAGGAGCTTCTTCTGGGTCTCCTATGTGGGTGCAGGGGCCCAAGCACTTGAGCCATCTTCCAATGCTTTCTCAGGCCATAGTAGATAACTGAATTAGAAATGGAGCAGCCAGGACTTAACTGGCACCCAAATGGAATATTGGCACGTCAGGTGACAGCTTTATCTGCCATGCCAAAGCACTGACTCCATCCTAATATTTTTCTTAATCTTCCTGTGATTCACCTGTTAGTAATAGAGAATTGGATGATAAAGTATTATTTTTTTCCTATTGGTTAATAAAAATTTGTGCAAGTATTTTTGGATTATTTTATTAGTTACAAACATTTAGAATTGTTTTATGTTTCTTGATAAATTGAATTTTACCACTATATGATTCCTTTATTTTAAAATCTATTTTATATATTAATTAAACTTTCCTATCCTTTTACAGATGTTTCTCTTCATGTTACGTTCAATCTTTTCACATATTTATGTTTAAGAGTCTCTCTTTAAGATAGCTAGATTTTAATTTTTATAAACATTTATATTTGGGGATTTAACTATTCTTGGTTTAAATTTGAATTTGGTAAATTTGAGTTTATTTTCATTTATTTACTTGTAGTTTTTACTTACTCTTTAATCATTACTTTTCCTCTCTCCTTTCACTTTTAATTTGCTTTTTTGCTTGTTTGCCTAATTGATTACATTTGTTTCCCTTTACTAAACAGAAACTTCTACTCCTCACTTCTGTTTTTTAAATTGGCTCTTGTTCTAGTTGTATCAAGCATAGTTAGAGGCCAAAGATAATTTCTTTGTCTCCCTCACGAAAATGCAATTCTCCACTTTCCCAGCTCCTGTGTCATTGTTTTTCTGCATTTTAGCTTTTTAAATCTTCAAAATGACACATTCATTTTCGTTATTCTTTTATTATACAAACAACACTAGTCTATAGTTACCTACATATAACTGACTTTTTTGCCCCCTATTCCTTCTTTTATTTCCTAACTTTTTACAAGAAAACAATCTGTGTGGGTGGGAAAATCCAGCCTACAGGCCATTTAAGCCCTCAAAATCATTTGATCTGGCCCTGCCAAGGTGACCATGAGTGGTGCTGTAAATCCAATAAATCTATAGCGAGCTAATTTTTAAATTGGTAATTTTGCATGGCTTGCAGTGATGTTATAAATATCTAAATGGCCCAATGGCAGAATAAAGGCTCCCCACCCCTGCAAGGTACCATTTAAAAGAATTTGTTAATGATAATCCTGTTAGTCCCGTGTATTCAGACTGTGGAGCCACTTTAACCTCTTTGTATCGTGGCATAAGATAGGAACCTCAGCTCCCCATCTTGTGTTGCCACAAGCTTTAGACTTATCTCTTCTGTGCCCCCTGCCTATCCCTTCATTGCTGCCTTTAGGGTGAACTCACTTTCCTGAAAATGTTACCACTATCTCTGCTTCAACTCTGTTTTTAATTGTCTAGTGAGTTTTTCTTATTTAGTCGTAGCATTTTATTAAAAATTTTATTTTCCCAATTCTAGCTGTTTTATAATGGAAAGATCTTCAGAGTATTTAGTCTGTCTGCATCACTGCCGGCAGGCGAGTCTTTGATTGATGAGCCTCTTGAGTATTTTCCTGTTATAAATGACATTGTTTTTGAGGAGTAAACAATCGGTGTTATCTCTGACATCTGGCATTTTCTGGTGAAGTATAGCTTCAAAGCTGTTAAGTATCTATGGTTCAAAGAGTGAGAGTGATTTCTATTCATTGTAATGTACTAGCACAGACTCAGACTTCAAGGACTGCTTCACCTTCATTATTCTCTATTTTTAATGAGAAGTCTCTCACCACAAAATTTCTCAGTAATTGTAGCCTTCCATGTACATAAAACAATCAGAAACTGAGTAGTTCTAAAAAGGCTTTCAGTTCATCCTCTGTTTTCGGAGTAGTTCCATCTTATGTTTTTGTGAGGAAAATCAGAAATAATAATTAGAGACTATGATAATCCAATACATTTCTCTCCCTGTTTTCATTCTCACTTATATACCTTCACCATGGACTTCCATATTATTTGGTAGAGAGTGTCCATATCCTGAAGCTCTATATTATTGCTCTGATATATCATAATGGGTCACAGACAAATATGATCCTGATGACTCACAGAACATTTGCAGTAGCTACTCTTTATATGACCTGTCTTTTGAGCTGTCTTCCCCAGTCCGTCAGCCGTTCACTGTTTCCAAAGAACTAATTCATCACCAATGTTATCCTATCTGCTCTCAGCCTTAGAAGCTATATTCAGATTATGAGTCTGGGGGCCAATGACTGGATCATCCTCCTGTTCTCTCACCAAATCCCCACATCAGCTGGGCCAGACCAAAGCTGAGAGTCAAGAACTCAGTCTGAGTCTTCCACTTGGTTGGCAGGAATCCAATCACTTGAGCTGGGTTTTATTGCCTCCCAGGGTCCACATTAATAGGATGCTGGAATCAGGAGTGAACACAAGACTTGAACCCAGGTGCTCTGATATGGGTACAAGTGTGTTAATCACTGGCCTACTTTTCTGATGTCTTCCAACTTTCACGTAAGAGCCTCTTATTGGCTGAGTTTAACATGAACAATAAAGAAAGGAGAATTATGGGAAATATTTTCAGTTTCTCCACTGCAAGACACTGGTGAGATCAAAGGAGCTGGTGGTGATGCCAAGTCATCAAGGGAATATTCAGAATTTTTCTCAATTTGTGGAGAAAAACTGAACATACTTACAAAATAAAAAAGAAATGAATGAGATCATAAGTTTCCTGGGCCAAAAGTTAAGTTTTATTTCTTCCTTCAGCCAGATTATACAACAGAAATGGGTTTGGGGCCTGACCAAGTAAAATCTACTTAAATATAGATCACTTTGCCAGAATTCAGCAATTAATGTAGAAAATGTGAGACTTCACAAAGAAGCGATATTTTTATTATCTTAAAATATCCCCATTCCCTTTTTGGAAATTTTTATACCATGTGCCACTCCTCAATCTTCTACTCTCTTTGAATTCCACTATAAACATTAATTAAATGAACACAGAAATCAATCCTGCCAGGTTTTCCCTTTGGAATTCAGTAAAACTTAATTTATTTCTACTTAATTACCTCATTTCAGTCTTGCCATGTTTATTAATAATGAATATCTGTTCCTTTTTAAATGGCATTGATCACCCATTTCCACTGCCGCTGAGGAAATTTGACATGAATAATGTCTGGAGCTGGAAGTTTGGAGTTTTTGTTCAACTGGATACATTTATAGTATAATCAATTTTAAAGTAATCCATAGTGCATATGTACCAAAAAATATTAGCAATACAATAGAAGAACACTTGTTTCCCCCTTTTCCAGCTTGTTTTACAGAACCCAGAAGTCAAACTTAACTTTGATGAACTTAGCAAACTAATGTCGATTCATTATGTGATTTTCCCTTCCCTTTTCCCTTTTTACTTCCTGCTTCTACACAATGGATGTCACTAAGACTAATTGACCCATTTTCATTTTAGAAGGAATCACCCCAATTGATGTTTCTAGCCATCTTTTTTAACAGTGTTAAATGGTTGGAAACAGGTGAGATGAAAGGCGTTTACTACTTGCTTCCAGTGAGTGGTGTAAATGGTATTGATCAGCTATGAAGGGTTTACAGCAGAGAGACATGCAGCACATTACTTCAAGTGTAAATACCTATTTGATTTATTTTTGGCCTGGATCCAAACATTTCTAACACAATTTGACTCTTTTGTTTGGTACATCCTCCCGAACCCACCTTCATTTTATGTTTGGCTGCAAGCAGTACCCTGATCTGGTCTGGGAAGTTTCTAAGTTTCATTTGTAAAGGCTGAATTGATAAGCAGTGGAAAAGGGGGTGAATGGAAATGCCAATGGAGATGCTCCTAAATTTATGATTAAGTCTTGTGGAATAAAGAAGACTTAGCTCTTGAAAGCTGATGCCAAGAAACAAAGCCGAGAAAGACTCCTCCTCCTCTGTCTCCCTCCATTCCACTAGAAATAAAAATCTCCCTTAAAATATGGCTTCTCTGTAAATCTGCAAATATGTAGCCCACAGGTCACATGGATCTAAGAGTTAATTATCTCTGCTTGATAGAAACTAACTGGTCAGGAGAGAAAAATAGAGTTGGGACTTCCCCAAGTAAGAATGTGAATAAGGACTGATCAAACAAGTGCGTCAAATTTGGTGAACCTGGGAAAATGTGATATGAAGGAGGATAATTTCCGTCTACGCTGTTAAACCAGTAGGAAGTAAAATAGAACATAGGTGCCACATTCTCATTCAGATAAAAAGGGGGAAACACTACTACAGGCACTAATATTTTTAATGGAAACCCCCACGATAGTATCTAATGAGTTTCTAACAAATGAAAAGATGCTCAGGATCACTAGCCATCAGGGCAATACAAACAAAAACCACAATGAGGTCACACGTAGCTCTAGTGAGAATGGTTATCATCCAAAAAATCCAAAGTAAATAAAAATAACAATCCTGCCAAGGATGTGGAGAACTAGGTATCCTAGTACACTGTTGCTGGGAATGTAAACTAATAAAACCACTGCTAAAGGTGGTATGCAGAATCCTCAGAAATCTGAAAATAGATCGACCATATGACCCAGACATCCTTCCCCTAGGAGATTACCCAAAGGAAATGAAATCAGCCTGTGAAAGAATCATCTGTACCCTCAAGTTTATAGCAGCTCAATTCACAGTGGCTAAGATATGGAATCAGTACAGATGTATATCAACTGATGACTGGGTAAAGAAAATGTGGTATTTATATACAATAGAATACTATTCAGCCATAAAAAGAATGAAATCCTATTTTTAGCTACAAAATGGATTCAGTTGGAGACCATTTTCTTACTGAAATAAGCCAGTCCCCAAAAGACAAATATCGTATGTTTTCTCTGATTTGTGGTAAATAATATATAGAGTACAACAACAACGTAATGTCTATGAGTGAAATTGAGATCTTGAGATTTGATTATTTTATAGCCCTTGTCTATGTTCTTGAGAAACAGTCATTTTTCTACTTATCACATGTTGAATTCTTAATTTAATGAATTAAGCTTATGATTATACGTTAAATTAAAAGTATATTATCAGAAAAATTAAAGGAAAAATAAGAAAGAAGATTGGAAGATGTGCATGATGGAGGGAAGTATCACTATGTTCTGTTCCCTTTATATAAATAAATAAATAAGAAAGAGCCATCACAAAGAATAAAAACATATACTCATATCAACACATATACTAATATCAGCACAACATCATGAAATTTACTTATTTTTATTAAAGCTTTTATTTAATTAATGCAAATATCATAGGTATAACTTTAGAAATATAATGGTTTTTCCCTCCAGTCCCATCCTCCCAGCTCCTACTCCCTCTTCCATCCCATTATTCATTAAGATTCATTTTTAATTAACTTTATATACAGAAGACCAACTCTATACTAAGTAAAGATTTCAACAGTTTGTACCCACACACACACACACACACACATATAACATATAAAGTACTGTTTGAGAGCAAGTTTTGCAGTTAATTTTCATAGTACAATTCATTGAAGACAGAGGTCTTACATGGGGTGTAAGTGCACAGTGACTTCTGTTGTTAACAATTGACACTCTTATTTATGATGTCAGTGATAACCCAAAGCTCTTGCCATGACCTGCCAAGGCTATGGAAGCATTTTGTGACGGTATTTAGACAAGGCCATAAGAAAAGTAGAAATTCTCTCCTCCCTTCAAAAAAAAAAGTACATCCTTCTTTCATGGCCCCGTATTTCCACTAAGGTCTCATTCATAGAGATCCTTAATGGAGGATATTTTTGACCAAAGTGTCTTGGCTTTCCATATCTGAAATGTTCTTGTGGGCTTTTCAGTCAGATCAAAATGCCTTAAGGGATGATTCCAAGGTCATAGTGTTACTAAAAGCGATTGTCATTCTATGAATCTGCTGTGTGGACTGCTTCCCATAATGGGCATTCCCTCCTTTTTAGTTCTATTATTATTACCAGGCACTTGATGCTATTTATATGATCTGTTTAACACTTAATCCTATCTATGTTTTCACTTTAACACTTAATATGATCACTTTAGCAATTAAGTTGGCATTTTTATCTCCAATTTTAATGGGATTTGGAGAATCATGACAAGTTTTTAAACTGTACCCTTAGAAGTAAGTCCCTAGGAATGTATGCAGAACTATATAGCTTTAAAGTTACAAATTCCTCAACCCTCTCTTACTCCCCTTCTTATTTTTAACTGAGATCTCTATTTTCAATTGACTTTATATACCTATGTTTAACTCTATGTTAAGTAAAGAGTTCAACAATTAGTATGAGGAAGAGAAAAAAAAAAAAAACTGTTCCTTGACAGTCAAGACAAGGACTGTTCAAGTTATTGCTTCTGAAAGTGTCAAAATCATTTCTGCAGCTTCCATTTTAGGTGCTCTATTAGTTCTCACAGATCAGGGAAAACATATATTTGTCCCTTTGGGACTGGCTTATTTCACTAAGTATGATGTTTTTCATATTGATCAATTTTGTTGCAAATAACTGAATTTTTTTTAACCTCTGTGTAGTATTCCATAATGTTCATATCCCATAATTTCTTTATCCAGTCTTCAGTTGATGGGCATTTAAGTTGATTCCATGTCTTAGCTATTGTGAAAGGAGCTGCAATAAACATGGAGGTGCAGATAGCTCTTTTGTTTATGGATTTAATTTCCCTTGAGTAAATTCCCAGGAGTAGGATCACTGGATCATGTGATAGGTCTGTATTCAGATTTCTGAGGTATCTCCATACTGTCTTCCATAGTGGCTTTACCAGTTTACATTCCCACCAACACTGGGTTAGGGTACTTTTTTCCCTACATCGTCTCCAGCACTTGCTGTTTGTTGATTTCTATACGAATGCCATTCTAACTGGGGTAAAGTGAAACCTCATTGTGGTTTTGATTGGCATTTCTCTTACAGCTAGTGATCCTGAGCAATTTTTCATGTGTTTGTTGGCCATTTGGATTTCTTCTTTAGAAAAATGTCTGTTTAAGTCCTTTGCCCATCTCTTAACTGGATTGTTGTAGAATTTCTTGATCTCTTTGTAGATTCTGGTTATTAATCCTTTATCAGTTGTATATTTTCAAATAATCTCTCCCATTCTGTTTGTTGCCTCTTCAGTTTCCTGACTGTTTCTTTTGCTGTACAGAAGCTTCTCAATTTGAAATAATCCCATTGTTAATTTTAGCTTTGACTGCTTGTGCCTCTGGGGTCTTTTCCAAGAACTCTTTGCCTGTGCCAATGTCTTGCAGGTTTTCCCCAATGTTCTCAATTAATTTGATGATGTCGGGTCATAGATTTAGATTTTTAATCTATGTTGAGTGGATTTTTGTGTAAGGTGTAAGGTTGGTGTCTTGCTTCATACTTCTGCATGTAGAGATCCAGATTTCCCAGCACCATTTGTTGAAGAGACCGTCCTTGCTCCAGGGATTGGTTTTAGCTCCTTGGTCAAATATTGTTGGTTGTAGTTGTTTGGATTGATTTCTGTGGTTTCTGTTCTGTTCCATTGGTCTATCCATCTGTTTTTGTACCAGTACCAGGCTGTTTTGATTATAAACGTCCTGTAGTATGCCTTGAAATCTGGTATTGTGATAACTACGGCTTTGTTTTTGTTGTGTAAGATTGCTTTATCTATTCGAGGTCTCCTATGCCTCCATATGAATTTCAGCATCATTTTTTCTATATCTAGAAGAATGTCTTTAGTATTTTGACTGGTATCACGTTGAATCTGTAAATTGCTTTTGGAAGAATGGACATTTGATGATATTGTTTCTTCCAATCCATGAACATGGGAGATTTTTCCTTTTTTTTTTTTTTTTTTTGTATCTCCTTCTATTTCTTAATTTAATGTTTTGTTGCACTGCTTTCTTATCAAAATAAAAATGACACTAAATTACAATTGCTTTTGCTTATATCCCCCGAAAGACTGTAATTTTCACATTGTCAGGGATTATTTCTGTGCTTTTAAGAACTGATGTTGTGTCTGCACTGTGGCTTAGTGGGTAAGGCCACTGCCTGCAGTGCCAGCATCCTATATGGGTGCCAGTTCAAGCCCCAGTTACTCCACTACCAATCCAGCCCTGCTATGGCCTGGGAGGGCAGTGAATGATGGCCCAGGTCCTTGGGCCCCTGAACCTGTGTGGGATACCCAAAAGAAGCTCCTGGATCCTAGCTTTGGATTGGCTCAGCTTCAGCCATTTGGAGAATGAACTAGTGAATGGAAGACCTCACTTTCTCTCTGGTTCTGCCCCTCTGTAACTCTGTCTTCCAAATAAATAAATAAATAAATTTTTTAAAAAAGAACTGATGTTATGCTAACCTGAAATAAAGCCTCTATAAATTTTTGATGAATGAATGAATGGATCGATGAGTAAATATTAGGCAAAATGATAAAGATTACTGATGATACAGATATAAGAAAATTATTATGTTTACTACACTATTCATAAACTGATAAAATATTTGAGGAAATATATGTATCAATATGTAGTGAAAATCAGGGGAAATACTCTTCAAATTAATATTGTCATGTTTGAAAATATATTCTCAAGAACAACTTTAAGAACACATTAGTTTATAGAGATATTTTTAGTCAACTACATTCTTGCCAAAAAATAGAAAACATCACAAATGCTCAGATGGAGAGGGAAGGCAAAGCATCATGCAGAATAATATTGATATAAAGCACATTTCCATCAAGAATGATAAAGCCTTGCAATACAATTAGACAATCACACCAAAAAGTACAATAGATTATTATAGAAAAATAAAGGGAAGATTATACAAGTAGAAAGAACAAATGACAAATTTGTCAATGATTACAAAGTATTTAATCATAATTTATAAATAATTGAAGTGATGTTATAGTTTTGGATAACTACTGTCAAGCTATTTCCCTTTAATATATTACTCATCTTACTTTTTTAAAAAAGATTAACTTATTTATTTGAAAGTCAAAGTTACAGAGAGAGAGAGACAGAGAGAGAATATCTTACATCTGATGATTTAATCATCGCAATGGCCAGGGCTGAGCCAGGCCAAAGCCAGGAGGCAGGAGCTTCTTCTGGGTCTTCTGCATGGGTGCCAGAGGCCCAGACACTTTTGCCATCTTCTGCTTCAGATGGATCAGACTTGGAGCAGCCAGGACACGACCCTGTGACCATGCTGGATGCCAACATTGCAGGTGGTAGCTTTACCTACTACATCACGATGCCAGCCACACCCAGCTTACTTTTTATAAGTAGTGCTTAATTTCTTTCTTATTTAAGAAGTGATAGGTGTTCTTTGTAGAGTAATTAGGGAAGAAGACACAAAATATAAAGAAAGAATAAAGGGAAAAAGTTCATAGAAATGATTGTTACAATTATTTTAATATGTTATCTTCCAAATTTTTCAAATGCTCCTGTGGACTTTGTAATAAGATAAGTTTGGTTTGAAATACTACTAGCTATTACTCTTGGACAATTTGTTGAACTTCCTAGCCTCTGTTTCCTTCTCTGTGGAATGGAAATATGCTCAACAATCTGTATGCTATTACACATAATCTATCACTAATATCTTTCTAACGATCTATCACTAACCCTGACTTAACCTTAACAAACTCCTATTTAAATATCAGGAGGCCGGCGCCGTGGCTCAACAGGCTAATCCTCCACCTTGCGGCGCCGGCACACCAGGTTCTAGTCCTGGTCGGGGTGCCGGATTCTATCCCGGTTGCCCCTCTTCCAGGCCAGCTCTCTACTATGGCCCAGGAGGGCAGTGGAGGATGGCCCAAGTCCTTGGGCCCTACACCCCATGGGAGACCAGGATAGGCACCTGGCTCCTGCGTTCGCATCAGCACGGTGCGCCGGCCACAGCGCGCTGGTCGCGGCGACCATTAGAGGGTGAACTAACGGCAAAGGAAGACCTTTCTCTCTGTCTTTCTCTCACTGTCCACTCTGCCTGTCAAAAATAAATAAATAAATAAATAAATAAATAAATAAATATCAGGACAGCTTAATATGACTTATTCCAGGAAGCCTAGGATCGCCCAAGCCTAAACTGGTATAGACTCAGGGACAATCAAGTGAACAGTGAGACCATAGAAGGAAAAGAGCCTTTGCTACAGTGCCTGTTGGTCTATAGTCAGCTCAATGCATGGCAGATGCCTTATTATTATTATTATTATTAATTTAAGATCATATCATTTATGAAGTCTTAATTCCTGTATTATTTTTACTTATTTGCTTAAAATAAATATTCTCCCCATCTTATATGAAGTTAAACTAAATTCAAAATATCTTTAAAAGGAAAATTAGTTATTCTGTAATGTTTGCAAAATTTTCTTGTGGAATCACTTCCCCAGTGTTGGAGAGCATCACATCATGTTTAGACTGGGAGAGCACAGACATGGAGAATCCCTGATGGAAGGTTTCTCAGATCTTCGTTAGTCTGACCTCAATCTCACTGAGAAATGTATTACTGACAATCACTTGGACCAACTGTGACTCCTGCCACTGACAGGGACCTCAATGCTAATTCCTTTTGCTGTAGGAGCTGTGCTCTTTTCTGTACCTCTCCAAAGGACTAGAGCTGTGTGTGACTCCAATGTAAACTGACAATAAAAGAGACAAATTAGCCTAACTGACTGTTTCAGTTATGAAGATTAAATAGCCTTTTATTGCAGATGTTTGCCAAGGAAAATGCTCCCCAGTGGAAGACTCTAAGCAGTTAAGATAGATTTGATGAGGGTTTTAATTGCTGTTATGCAACTGGTAATGGAAAGGTTTTATTAAATGTCATGCAAGAGTCAATCGATAGTTTAGAAGAGAAAAAGCTTCTCTCTAATATAGACCTCAGGCTTTTTCAACAGTAGTTTATCAGCAGGGGAAGTTTCATCAGCAACCACAAATATTTATCAAGTACCCAGTATGCATATAGCAATATCATAAATGTGTTGGGGATTGGTGAGGATTAAAAAAAAATAAGCCCATGCAGTGGAAGATTTGAAGCAGGCAAATAGCTACCATAGAAACCAAAATAACCATGGCATATGCATTTGTGTATACATGTATGTGCAATATACTTAAAAGCAAATCAACATACAACACCAAGAATCAGAATAAGAGATGTATTGAGAAAGGATATGTACAAAATAACATTTTTTGGTAAAGTGACTCACCATAAGATCTATCTTCCTTCCTTCCTTCCTTCCTTCCTTCCTTCCTTCCTTCCTTCCTTCCTTCCTTCCTTCCTGTTTTGTTTTTTGTTTTGTTTTTCTGTAGCACAATGGAAAAACTACCCAACTGGAATTCAGAAACTTGGACTCTAGTCTACCACTGTCTGTATTTGGGACACTTCTGTAACTTTTCTAGTTCTAAATGTTTGTCTTTAAAATGGGGTCTTGAATAAAATTCTGAAAACTTTTTTTTTGCTTTAAGATTTACTGATTTCATGAAGAAGTAACAGTACAACCAGATAAACACATATACCCCCCATATCATCTTATACAATTATTTTGCATGATTTTCTGGCTTTTTTCCATTGCACAAAGTATATGCATACAAATGTAAGATTCAAATTTCCCTCGAAGTACATGTACTTTAAAACTAGGATAAGAACTTGCTCAGCAAATCATAGATGGTATCTCCCAGCACCCCAAACCTACAAAATTATCTGAAACAATTTTTATCAAATTCAGCATACTGTCAGCTTGTCTCTCCTTATTGGTGTCATATTCCCCTAGCTGCTCAATGAGCTGTGCTGTTAAGTAAAAAACATGTTGCTTTTTTTTTTTTTTTTTTAAAGAAAGCCGATCGTTTCTAAATTGGGTGTTAGTAGAAATTTTTTTTTTTTTTTTTTGACAGGCAGAGTGGATAGTGAGAGAGAGAGAGACAGAGAGAAAGGTCTTCCTTTTTGCCGTTGGTTCATCCTCCAATGGCCGCCACGGTAGGCGCGCTGCAGCCGGCGCATCTTGCTGATCCGAAGCCAGGAGCCAGGCGCTTCTCCTGGTCTCCCATGCAGGTGCAGGGCCCCAGCACTTGGGTCATCCTCCACTGCCTTCCCGGGCCATAGCAGAGAGCTGGCCTGGAAGAGGGGCAACTGGGATAGAATCCGGTGCCCCAACCGGGACTAGAACCCGGTGTGCCGGTGCCACAAGGCGGAGGATTAGCCTGTTAAGCCACCGCGCCGGCCAGGTGTTAGTAGAATATTAATCATTGTATGTTGTTCTATAGTTTGTGACCTATCAAAACTTATTCTGGCTTAGATTATAGGAAATTACTGGATTTAGAATGAGAGGACCTGTGTTTAAGTCCTCAGTTCACCACTCTATAGCTGTGTGATATTGGGAAAATAATCTACCTCTCTGAGTCTGTTAGCCCAATTTAAAGAGCATGATTCTCAACATAGAATGTCAATAGAAATTCTTGTACTGTAAGTCATTACACATGAATAGGTTGTTACTTTTATGACTCTAGGCAATCATTTCAAATATTTTCTGAATTTAGAATAATTTTATTGAGCTCCCATTCCATGTTTAGCATTGTATCAGCTAATTTCACTTAGAAGCTGTTGTTCATTCAATAGAAGTTGCACTGAATTTTGCATCCAGACTAAAAATTAATTAATGTAGAATAATTTATGAGGATTGGGAAGGTGGAAATACATGTGGGTGAATTACTGCTTTTGAGGAGGAAGAAGCTGCTTAGTGCCTCACTTTAAGTGTTTATCAATGAATGGCATTTTGGGAAGTGAAGTAGAAAACATTGTGTACAAAATGATTCACAGCTAAGTTTCTAGGAATAAAATAGAGTGTCATGCATTTTTAATCCCATTTTCTCTAGTCCCAAAGATGTAGTATGTACCTAAAGGCCATCCACTGGCAGCTACATTTATGTAGGTTACAGCATAGTGTGAGAGCCACCATTCTAAATGGATATCAGAACCAACAGAAAACACAACGTTAAGTGAAGAAAAGCCCACCGCATGCTTCTCAATCAATGATTTAACAAATTTAGCTTACTGCACCTTCAGAGTTTAGTAAACACAGCAATTCTTTCAAGAAAGATTAAATATGAATAGAAAATTATGGATAATGCCTACTGTGTGCCAAATACTTCATTGGCAACAAGACCATTTATTTACCATTTTTTTATTGTGTCCCCCTCATCATTCCTAAAAGACAGTTATTACTAACTTCTCCTTTAACAGATGAGGGAGCTAAGGCCTATGTATATTGCCATGCAGTTAGCGCCACTGGATTTAAACTTAAATCTCCATTATAGTTCCAAACTCAGGATTACTCTAGGAGTGCTTTTAGATTCCTGATGAAATGACTTTTCACGTGTCTGTGGACTTTATTATTTTGATTCTTCTTTACAAGTAGTTAGGGATATGCTCATTAAAGGGAATCTGGGATGTTTTCATTTTGAGTGTACTGCTGCCGAAAACTGCACACTTAGAATTTCATTGGAATTTGGCTTGAAGCCTGTTCCATTTCTTTGAAAAAATTCCCCCAAAAGGAAGCATCTGTTAGCAGCCCATAATGAATTAGATCACTATTTATCTATGCATCATGGCCTCTTAGTATTAGAATTATGCACCAATACCCTTTGCCACTGGACCTTGCAGCTTTCTGCTACTTAGAGGAGAGTTTTTTTCCTTGTTCTTGATGTCAAGTTTGACCATGGACTTCTTCGGACTATGGAATGAGGAAAAAATGATGATGTGCCAATTCCTGGCTAAGACCATGAAAGTCATTGATGATTCTCACTCACCCTGTAGAACCCCTCCTGCTCACCAAGAGAACACACTTGAGTATCTTCTGGTACAATGAAGATGAGAGCAATGTAAGGAAGGCCTTAGCCTATCTCATAGCCGAAAGCACTCACTCGGATCACTTGATCCTCAGGCCCACAATAAATGAATTTTAATGGTAATATCACAAGAGTTCAATAGTATGGTGTGTATGAATTCATAGGGTCCTCTATTATTTTTTAGTTATTTTATTAATATACAGAGAACGGGTTTTATGCATTCCTTAGGTACAGTTCCAAGGAGACAATCACACTTTCCTCACTCTCCTGAATCTTTCCAATTCCCTCTCCTTCCTTGCTCTCTCTCCATCAGTTTTACAAAAGCATGAAGAAAACCCTCTGTACTCACAGGATTAATTTACCACAAGAATATTCAACAAATAAAAAGTATGAGGACCTCAGTTTCACAGGAATATAAACATGCTAAAAACAATGATCATATACCAAAATGACAATGTCATTTCTATACATGTTTTGGTACTCTATATTAACTGCCACATTTCAGAGAAACATATGATACTTGTGTTTTTGAGACTGGCTTATTTCACTAAGCATCATGGCTTCCAAAATGGTTGCAAAAGACAAAATACTGAGTAGTATTCCATGGAGTATACATACCAAGTGTTCCTTATCTAGTCATCAGGTGACAGACATCTGGGTTAATTCCATGTCTTAGCTATTGTGGATTATGCTACAATAAACATGGGGGAATAAATAATTTTTTAAGGGCTGATTTCTTTCCTTTGGGTAAATTCCCATGAATGAGATGCCTAGGACATAGGTAGATCTATTTCAGACCCGTGAATGAGATGCCTAGGGCATAGGTAGATCTATTTCAGACCCATGAATGAGATGCCTAGGGCCTAGGTAGATCTATTTCAGATTTCAAAGGAATCTCCATATTGTTTTCCATGGGGGTTGAACTGGTTTACATTCCCAACAGTGGATTATGGTATGTTTTTCCCAACAGCTCTGCGTGGTCTCATAATTGCTTCAATCTCCTTCTTGGTTATAGGTCTCTTTTAGGTTTTCTGTGTCTTCATGGGTAAATATTGGTGATTTTATGTGTTCAGAAATCTGTTTCTTCTCTTTTTTCTAGATTTTCTAATCTGTTGGCATGTAGCTGTTTGTAGTAACTCCTGATGGTTCTTCTGCTTCTGTGGTATCTGTTGTAACATCTACTTTTTCATCTCTGATTTTATTTGATTTGAGTTTCTTCCTCTTTCTTTTTTTTTTGGGGGGGGGGGTTGGCCCATGGTGTATCATTTTTTAAAAAAAAACAACAACTCTTTATTTTGCCAATCTTTTGTATTCTTTTTGTTTCACTTTGTTTATTCTCTAATTTTAATTATTTCTTTCTTCCTACTGATTTTGGGTTTCAATTGTTTTTGTTTTCCTAGGCCCTGCAGATGCACTGATCATTTTTTGATGCCTTTCACATTTCTTGAGGTAAGTGTTAATTACTATAAACTTCCTGCTTAACACTGCTTTTGCTGTATCTCATAAGTCTTGATATGTTAACATTTTCATTCATTTTCAGCAATTTTTGGATTTCCTTTGATTTTTTTCTATGACCTGCTGCTCATTCAGGAGCATGTTGTTGAATCTTCATGAGTTTCCATGTTTTGTAGAGTTTCTTTTATTATAAATTTCCAGCTCCATTCCATTGTGGTCAGAAAAGATACATGGTATGTTTTCAGTTTTTTTGAATTTGCTGAGACTTGCTTTATTGCCTAGCATATGATCTTTCCTACTGAAAGTTCCATGCATTGATGAAAAGAATGTGTACTCTTCATCTGTGGGATGAAATGTTCTGTAGATATTGGTCCATTTAGTCTATAATTTAGATTAGCTCTTTTTTTTTTGTGGGGGGTTATTTTAGATAATTGATCTCTTCATTGATGAAAGTGGCATCTTGAAGTCTCCCATGATTATTGTATTGGAGTCTATGTCTTCCTTTAGTCCCATTAATTTTTGTTTTAAATAGCCAGGTGCACTGATATTGGGAGTGTATACTTTATGAGAGTCACATATTCCTGTTGAATTTATACCTTAATCATTACATAATGTCCTTGTCTCTTTTAACAGTTTTTGTATTAAAGTCTATTTTGTCAGATATTAGGATGACTATACCTGCTTGTTTTTGCTCTCTGTTAGCATGGAATATCTTTTTCTATCCTTTCACTTTCAGTGGGTGTGTATCTTTGTATCTTTGTGTGTGTAATGTTTGTTTCTTGTAGGTAGCAAAATAGATGGGTCTTGTTTTTTAAGTCATTCAGACAATCTTTATCTTTTAATTGGATAATTTAGCCATTTACATTCACAGCTATTATTGACAAGTAATAACTTGGTCCTATCATTTTTCCATGAATATTACTATTGTTTGCTGGAGATTTCCTTTGTACTTTTACTAGGAGATTTTTCTGCTTCACATTCTTTCATAATGATGACCATCATTCTCTGTTTCTGTGTGTACCACTTCCTTGGACGTCCCTTTCTTTCTCTAAATTAGTGCTGTCTTCTTTTGTTATTAAGCTGAACAAGCTTTCAACTCCATTCTTTCTTTAAACCCCTTCAAGAACTCCTAAGACACATATGTTTGGTCATTTGATAGTGTCCCATAAACCTAGAAAACTATTTTCAGTTTTTCTATTTTTTTTTCTTTTTTTATATGAGGATTTGTTTTCTAGCTCAGATATTTCTTTCTTCTGCCTCATCAAATCTGTTTTTGATGATTTCTCCCCTGTATATTCTATTTGACATATTGAAATCTTCATTTCCAATATTTCAGTTTGATTTCTTTCAATATCTCTATCTATTGGCAAAATTTTTCATCCATTTCATGTATGGAATTTTTGTCTCATGACTTTGTTTTCTGTGTTCCTGAGTAAATGTATGATCATTCTTTTGAATTCATTTTCAGGCATTTCATCAATCCTTTTGTCTTCACATTCTAATATTAAAGTGTTGTTGAGTTCCTTTTGGGGAGGCATATTGTCTTCCTTGTTCTTGTTTCTTATATTTCTGTATTTATTTTTAAGCATTTGTGCAAACACTTGTTGGTTTTTCCTCTGATGGATTTTATCTTCGAACTATACTTCTGTGGCTTAGTAAAATGTCTGCTCCTTATGTGAATATCCAGAGGGGTGTGCCAGTTGGAGCCAGGGAGCTGTGATCAGTGCTGAAGAGTGGGATGATTGTCCAGGGTTGCACCAAAATTGAGCATGATAGAGCTCCTCTATTGTCAGCAGGATAGGGTATGATCATGTCTGCTGGGATAATCACAGCCTCACCTTCTCTCCTCAAAACTGACCAATACCTGGGGTTAGCCCACAGTGGCTACAGCTCCCACCCACACAGAACCATGAAACACACAAAGGATCTGTGAAACCTTAGTGTGAACGTGGAACCTTCTGCAATGGTACACCCCAATCAATCAGGGAGCCCTGAGCCTATGAAGCCAGACACAGTGATTGCCTAGAGTCCCAGCTACACCCCACAATCTGTCATGCAGTCACAGAATTCCCAAATTTAGCACATAAAGCTCCTGCAGTCACAGGTTGCCGAGGATCCACTCTCATTTCCATTAGCCTGACCCATCCACAGAGAAAGCAGAGATATTCCCAGACCTAGCTGCCTATGGGTGTTCTAACTTGGCAGATTGAGTCCCAGAGCCTGTTATAGTGTAGGGGAATAAGAGTGTCTCACAGTTCTCAGTGGGTGTCCATCCCCCTACACACCTTCCAGGCCAAACTCAAAGTCAGTGGGGAACGTGGATTTATCCCTCTGATAAAATCCCCTTGTCATAGGCATAAGATCTGCTGCAGCCTCTACTGCCATTAAGTTGGTGTTTCCTCCCTGCTGGTCACTGTGAGCCCTTGGGAGGAGAGTGAGAAGGAAATGTAGTTTTCTTTCACTGGGTTAGGTGGACACCCTGCCCCCTTCTAGGGCTGCAGGCCAGACCCAAAGTCGGTGTGGTCCACAAGGTTCTCCCACAGGCGATATCACCAGTGATATAGGCTGCCTCTGTGGTCTGCTCTCACCTTGCTCTCAACAGTTGGCATTTCCTCCAGCCCCCAGCGGCAGGAGTCATGGGTAATGGCCATGATGGTTGCTGCATGCTTGTGCTGTCCATGCTGCTCCACAGCATCTCTCCTCTTCTTCGGTAGAATTTCCACTGCCAACTTCTCTCCAACTCACCCCTGGGAATGCACTTCCTCTGCTTTATTTCTATTATCTTCCCCGGTCAAAATCAACACTTTTTTTTTTCTTTGCCTATTTGATAATCTAAGAATCCAGTCAAAAGGTCCTTTTTAAAGGAAAATGTAGCTAAGTAGGAGAGGAAAAAACTAAGGGAGTGGACATGTCCTGGTAAGGAATATGAGGGAAAATTCAGAAACTGTGAAAGAAGTATAGGGGAAAGTAGAAGAGGGTCCCACATGTGAAAATATGCGTGTTGGGTCACTGGAATCAGTGGGTTAGAGAGCTGATTACCTGTTGTTCCACTTGGTGCTTGTACAGCTTCCTTTATTACCCTTAATGACAAAAGACAAGCCTCTTCTGTTCTGGAAACAATCAGCAATGCCAGAGCCATTGAATTATACAGGCAAACTTGCTCTTGCAAACTCTAAAACTGCTAGCTCACCACCCATGGTCAGGGGCAAGAAGATTAAAATAGACTAGTAAACCTCCGTATTCAATCTACTGTTCTTTAGCTAAATTATGGTGCCATTGGGTAAAACAGGATGTATAAAAATTGTCTGTGATGAGTTTTGTGTTTTTAGAGAAGTGCCAAAAGTGGGGAAAACAGTTTTGCATTTTTTTTTTTTCTCATCTGAAATGACTTAATTTCTGCAGTGCTCTAATAAGCATGCTTTGCTTGATGGGCTGATGGCCGGCCGCATTATGTGTTTGTTTCTCTACTGTTCTTCAGAGCTACAGTAGCACTTCAGATAATGGGCCTTGTACAATTGCCATTACACAGATGTTATCTGGTCAGATGCCTCTCATGGCTTTGCCTCCTAAACATCTCCGCAGCAACAAACATTATCATTCAGGTGACAAGAAACAGGAATTCTGAAGCTCATCTTTTCTAAAGCATATTTCTTTAAATGACCATAAGTACTGCCTTCCTAGAGGAAGGGTAGTGGGGATGGCCTGTAGAAAAGCATGATAGTCCATTTACTCAGGACTGCCTAAATTACTCATCCTAAATCCACCAAAAGAAGTGCCAGGCCATGATAAAATATGACAATGTAGAAGTGTATTTGTTTTTGCATATTTATATACCATTTATATGATTAGTGAAAAATATCATTGATAGGTAGTAGGATTCTGTTTTAATTATACCACTGTAAATGTGTATGGATAGAGTAGAATACTAGTTAATATATATTAAAAATCAACAGGTTTGAAAGTGCTACAATTTTATTAGTGCTTACATCTGAGTGACTGAATTATGAAATTTTTAAACATATCTTTATACCTCTCCCAGCTTTGTTTTTATAATGAGTACTAGTTCTACAGTCAAAAGAATAAGTGTATTTCATTTTTAAAAAATATATAAAGGGCATATCTTTAACTTTTTGTGAACTTGTATGTATTTACCATATTCAAAAGTAATATTAGTATATTTTCTTTTACCTACAACCAGAGTAAAGATAAATTTTCATAGATGTATTAGGGTGATTGTGAAGTAATGAAGAAGCCACAAGATGCCTAGTACCTATGCATGATAGTCATGGTAAAATATCATTTGTCAGGTTAAATTCAAATGCCTCTCTTTGGAAACGTGACAACACAGTCAATCATTTGTTCAACAAGCATACATTCAATGTCCAGAGCATGGCACTCTTCTTTGCTCTAGAATTGAAGAGGAGATCCAGAGGATGAACAATAACAAGAGTCCACACTAGCTCCCTGGTTTTCTTCCTATGCATTGTCACTGTCAGTCCTCATAGTCTATCATGAATCAGACTAAAATATAATCATTTTTCAACTCAGTGAACTGAGACTCAGGACAGCTGACTTGTGCACCTCCAGCACTCTCCAGACTTACCGGCCATATCCCTGACCCCTTGGTCCAGTGTTTTTGCCACTCTGGACTTTGTGAAAGAAATTGAAATCTTATTCATTTATCTATTTGTTTTCTCTAGCCTACCCATTGTTGTCTGATGAACTCAGCTTTTCCATTTAGCATATCTAAGCAACTGAGGCTAATAATCTGGAGTGGTATTATTATTTTTAAAGATTTATTTATTTATTTGAAAGATTTACACAGAGACGGGAGAGAGAGAGAGAGAGAGAGAGAGAGAGAGAGAGAGAGGTGTCTTCCACCCGCTGGTTCACTGCCCAGTTTGCCGCAATGGCTGGAGCTGTGCCGATCCAAAGCCAGGAGCCAGGAGCTTCTTTCGGGTCCCCAACGTGGGTTCAGGGGCCCAAAGACTTAGGTCATTTTCTACTGCTTTCCCAGGCCATAGCAGAGAGCTGGCTCAGAAGTAGAGCAGCCGGTTCTTCAACCCGCACCCAAATGGGATGCCAGCACTGCAGGTGGCAGCTTTACCTGCATCACCACAGTGCTGGCCCCAGGATTATTTCTTTACCTGGGGTCTACTGGTGTATGAGTCATTTTTGGTTGTTGTTAATATAATCAAATGCCTGAAAGAAGCTAAATTCATAAAGATAAAATATTTGTTTTGAAGGTTCATAGTTGAAGATCAGGCAGAATTTACTTGTTTGGCAACTGATGAGGCTGGTGGACCATGTGTAGAAGGATCATATGATGAGCTAGGAAGCAAAAACCTGGCTGGGCTGAACTGGGATTTTATAACCAATTCAGCCAGGAGATCTCCTGAGGGCGTGCCCCAGTGACCCAGGACTTCTCACCAGCCCTACCTTCTAATTATCACTATTGGATGAAGTTCCCACCCTCTTAGAACCATTGATGATGGGCTTTAGAATCCTGCATGAATCCTGAAGTCAGATCTGTTCAAACCATAGCAGCTGGCAAAATCTGACTGACCACTGATAGTACAGAAATTAGTCTCTAAGAGTTTCTTGGCAGCAGGTCGAGGATGACTAGGGAAAGAGGGCATAAAATCAGGGAAACAGGGTGGAAGATCCCAGCAGAAATCTCCTGGCAGCTGATGGCAGCACAGATGCCTTGATCCCCAGTGTCCATGCTACCCACCAAAATTGACATAAAATGATCTAAGCAGTCCTTTTCCTCTGTTTAGTAATTTATTTAAAATATGGCAGATATGCCAATTCTGGTGGGAGTGACATGAAGGGAACTCTTCTGTAAACATTCTAATAAATGTTTCCTTTACCTTAAAAGGTGACACATGGAGCTGGCGCTGTGGCACAGTAGGTTAATCCTCCGCCTGCGGCGCCAGCATCCCATATGGGCGCCGGTTCTAGTCCCGGCTGCTCCTTTTTCCTTCCAGCTCTCTGCTTCGGCCTGGGAAAGCAGTGAAGGATGGCCCAAGACCTCTCTGTCTCTGCCTCCCACTGTCTGTTGCTCTACTTCTCAAATAAATAAATTAAAAAATTAATAAATAAATGGTGACAAAAGGGGCTCCTGCAGCCGTGTGGGAGACCCGGAAGAATCTCCTGGTACCTGGCTGTGGCCCAGCCCAGCCCTGGCTGTTGCAGTCATTTGGGGAGTGAACCAGCAGATGGAAAATCTCTGTCTCTCCTTCTGTGTGTATGTGTGTGTAACTCTGCATTTCAAATAAGTAAATAAATCTTTAAAATTATAGGAAGTGTTCTAATAGTAGTAACAATAGCAGCAGCAGCAGCAGCAACAGTGGAATGTTGCGTAGTCATAAAGTTTTCCTTTGATTTTCTTTTTTCTTCTGTTGTGGCCAAACTCCTCTCTGCACTAAAAAATTTTTTTAGTGTACTTTGTTACTTTTCCTAAAATTTAACATGTTTTTACTCAGGTAATTCCATGTCTAGACATTGATTCCTGAAATCAGTGTGACATAACCCACACACTTTACTGTTAGCTAGCTAATGCCAATATAAAATCTAGAAGACAGACAAGCACTTCTTTATTTGGAGTTACACTGGCAGATTATAGCCCCCAGTCTGAGACCACAGAGGGAAGAGATCCAGATCCACCCAGCACTCTGCACAACAATTCTGTAGATGGTCGGATAAACTCTTCTCCTTTGACTTCTCCTGTCCCTTCTTGTCTTGCTCCTGTCATTATGCTCATCTTCTCCCTTCTTCACAAACATCTCTTCTTAAGCTCATCCACCTGAAAGCTATACACAGGAAAGAAGTGAATTAATTTTTGCATGGTTCTATTTCTACATGGGGTTTGGCTGGGCTTCCCATCTACTAGCCTTCGTCCTTCACATTCTTTTCTCTTTAACTACTTCATTATCCTGGTTGTTAAGCAAATTATAACTTCTAAATTCTTAAATATTGTGACTTTTAGTTTCTGAGATTTGTATCTCCATTTCAACAACCCAAAGTTGCATAGAATCATCACTCAGAGTTTCTCTTACCTTCCTGATCTACATCCCAGAACTTCAAGCCTCCAAATTAATTTCTTTCTCTGTCACTTTGCTTAGCCACACACTCTTTAAAGTTTTTCCTCCTATACACCTGCTTCATTTGGGCTTTATTGGATCCTTGAATGAAGTCAAACTTAGTTACTCTGAAGCTATCATTTCAATCATTTTAGTACTTCCTGCTCTTTGCTCTTTAATCATGTTCCTCTGACAATCTCCAACCAGTCACAATTTTGTTACTCCATCTGATTTCTGAATTTCACTGGAGCAACTTAGATGACAAGCAAATTAAAATACTGTTTAGAATCAGTACTGAATGAACCCTTTGTCAACTCCCTGTCACATCCCTATAGCAGCTAAGCAGCTATGTCAGATATTTTCCCATATTTTCCAAGTCTCTGATCTCACTCCATAAAGCAATGTTTCTTAAATTTTAATGTACAAACACATCTCCTGGGACCTTGTTAAGATGAAATCTCAACAAGTGATTCTAAGTCCCTGGTTTAGAAATCATAGTTTTGAGTAAGAAGGTCTTAGATTTCATCCTGTATGCTTTCTCTGGACACTGGTCAAAGAACCTATTCTTGTAGCTTACATCTTCAGTGGCTGCCTCTCCACTATCTCCTTGTAGGTCTACCTACACTCAGGTCTTGCAACTATCACCTTCTACTCCATTATTCCTTAAATCAGCATCTCTCAAGATACTCCATGATACACCAATCTTTCAAGGTATAATATCCCTGGGAAATATTAACTCTATGGTGAAATATATTTGAAAATGCTTTGAAAACAGAGTTCAAGGATTTCTTTATGGTACTATTTTAGATGCTTTTATCCAGGTGCAAACTCTGGAGCCACTTTATAATTATTATTCTAGAAGCATTATCCCTTCCTTTTAAGGTCCAGTTTCTCCAAAGCCTGGTTAACATGGATTGTCTTAATTCTGTCAGCACCTTTTGAATCAGTTATCCTTTGTATTTCATCATTTGTTCTCTGTTCAACAGCAACTGCCCCCCCCCCAAATAAAATTACCTATTGAACATATTTTCTTTTTCTTTTTTTTTTATTTTTTGACAGGCAGAGTGGACAGTGAGAGACAGAGAGAAAGGTCTTCCTTTTGCCGTTGGTTCACCCTCCAATGGCCGCCGCGGTAGGCGAGCTGTGGCCGGCGCACTGTGCTGATCCGATGGCAGGAGCCAGGTGCTTCTCCTGGTCTCCCATGGGGTGCAGGACCCAAGTACTTGGGCCATCCTCCACTGCACTCCCTGGCCACAGCAGAGAGCTGGCCTGGAAGAGGGGCAACCGGGACAGGATCGGTGCCCCGACCGGGACTAGAACCCAGTGTGCCGGCGCCGCAAGGCGGAGGATTAGCCTAGTGAGCCGCGGCGCCGGCCTATTTTCTTTTGATATCCAATTTTGAGGCTACATATGTCTATATGTAACAAATATATGTGTAGGGAAAAGTAAGAAAGTAAAAATTACTCATCATCCCATTACCTATTTATACATGTGGTTAATGTTGTTTGCATCTCCTTTCAGCCTCCTGTCTACCATACATGTACATACACTGTGTATTTTTGTATAGTATATGTATCTATTCAAACATGTGCATGTGTATATATATATATATATATATGCATGTATTTCCTGTGCCTGAGTAGTATATTTTGTGTAACAAAGTAAACAATTTTTCTCTTACTAGCTGGTGTCACAATTCTTTTAAAGGAAAGAATAATTCTTGGTTTTGAGAACTGCTAAAGTAAGTGCTTAGAGTAGAGGTGAGCCCCTGTGGGAAAGAAATCTGCCTTCTGTGATAAAGGCGAAAATATTTACACTTTCCTTGGGACTCTGGGAAGGGGCATAGTGATGAGAAGGGTGAGAGGAGAGGATTCATGGGTAGTGGAAAACAGAGTAATGTGTGGTGTTATCTTCTTTTGAGAACTGAAACATTCAGGAATGTTTTGAGTGGCTTGTTTGTGAGAATTGATGGAGGAACTGAGAATCTGGTCCAAAATCATGTGGTACAGTACCTAGATGACAGTTGAGGGTGCAAAGGCCCAGACTCAGAAAAAGTATGCAGACAAAATCCCCCATACAATATACATATTACTTGGGAGAAATTTAACTATCCACAAACTTTAGAAGTGGGCGTTTAAAGCCAACAATATGTAAATCCTTGAACCAAAGAGTGGCCCTCCTTGACATAAGGAAGAAAAGGTAGATGTTTGGCTTAATTATGTATCCTTTTTGCAAAAAAAAAAAAAAAAAAAAAAAAAAAGACATCAAATACTATGACTTGTTTTGTATTCCGAAAATCTGGTTTTAGGTAAAGAATTGACTAACCATGGATTTTCAGTGATACAGTCTTAATATGTGAGTGCCATTCTATTGATTTTGACAAATTTGGTGAAAACTGATCATATTATGTCTGCATTAAGTTTGACTTTATGTTAGTTTTAGGCTTTATAGAGATGCCTCAGGCCTCTGTCCAGGTCCTTCCACTCTACTCCACCTTTTCAACTTTTTCTCTTCCTATCAGTTACTTCCTCCACTACCTGTATTAACTTAGAGATTTAAAAAACAATACATACACCATAAATGGTGGGCACTCTCAAGTTTTCAGCAATTCCAAAATAGCAAAGACTTTCAATCCCTCCTGTTATTGTTATTGTTGTATAGAACACCCTTTTTCCCAATTTCCAATTCAACTACTACTTGCTCAAGGAAGTTTTTCTTCAGGCCCTCCTGGCAGAATTAATGGTTCCAGTTTCTGAGCTTTCCTGGAACTTGATTTAGATATCTATTTCAGCAGTTCTCATGTTGCCTTTAATTATTTGTTAACATAAATTTTCTGGTGTAGGGGGATCAGGGAAAATGATTGACCCCTGTAAACTACCAGCACATTATGAATCTATTTATGATGATTATTAACATCATGCCAAAGCTAATATGATTATAACATGCTAGTACTTGTAGCAATAGTTCTCTGCCCCAACTATTATATCTGCACAGTGTGAATATGATTATTCTTTCTGTCCTTCGATTGCTTCTTAGTTAATATTTAGATAAGGCTATAAGAAGGTCTATTATACCATGTGTTTTCCTATCATGAGACTTTTAGCAAATACATCTCTTAACCATTTTGCCAAATGCTTGTTCCTAATGGTGCATCTCAACTGTCAACATAAATATAAATCAGCTGGATATTTTGGCAAAATGCAGATTCTGATTCAGAAGTTATTGGGGCCCAAGATGTTGTGTCTCTAACAAGTTCCCAGGAGATGCCCATACTAGTGATTTGTAGGCTCTAGAAAACATGTTTCCCTTGCTATGAAATTGAATGAATGCTAAGGCCTGGCAGGACATTCATACATGAAAAATTTATATTTCAGATGAGATTTGGATTCTAAAACCAGCCAGTATTGCATGGACAGTATTGTAGAAAGGTGCTATGGTGGAGAAAAACATGATTTCTCTCAATACTAGATGACTTTAGGTTGGCCCTTCAATGTTCTTGTTGATTGATAACTATTTGATTAGTGCCATATGAAGGACTATATGTAGAAATTCATTGAACGTTAATAGGAGTAGGCATTGTGGTGCAGTGGACTATGCCACTGCTTGGGATACCTAAATTTCACATTGGAGTACCTGTGTTTGAGTCCCAGGTCTGTTCCCAGTTCCAGCTTCCTGCTAATGTACACCCTAGGAGGCAGAAAGTAATGGCTCAAGTACTTGGATTCCAGCCACCTACATGGGGGACCCATATGGAGTTCCTGACTCCTGGCTTCAACCTGGCTCAGTACCAGCTGCAGCAAACATTTGAGGAGTGAACCAGCAAATGAAAGATCTCTCTGTCTGTCTGTCTATCTCTCTCCTCCCTCCCTCCCTCCCTTCCTCCTTCTCCTCCTCTCCCTCTCTCCGTGTGTGTGTGTGTGTGTGTTTCAGGTAAATAAAAGTAAATGTATAACTTTTTTAAATATTATTTATTTATTTGAAAGTCAGAGTTACACACAGAGAGAAGGAGAGGCAGAGAGAGAGAAGTCTTCCATCTGCTGGTTCACACCCCAATTGGCCACAACAGCCGGAACTGTGCCAATCCAAAGCCAAGAGCCAGAAGCTTCTTCCGGGTCTCCCACGTGGGTTTGGGGCCCAAGGACTTGGACCACCTTCTACTGCTTTCCCAGGCCATAGCAGAGAGCTGGATCCAAAGTGGAGCAACTGGGATTCAAACCAGCGCCCATATGGGATGCCGATACTACAGGCGGTGGCTTTACCCACTACGCCACAGCGCTGGCCCCCTGCATAAACTTTTAAAAAAGAAAATACATGATTTATAAAAGTAGGTAAACAGGGACAGACATTGTGACACAGTGGGTTAAGTAACTCCTTGGGATACTCATATCCTACATCAGAGGGCCTGGTCCTAGACCCAGATATCCCACACTTCTGAATCAGCTTTCTGCAACTGTTGTGTCTGAGAGGCAGCATATAGTGGTACAAATACTTGGGTTCCTGCCACCCACATGGAACATACAGATGGAGTTCTTCACTTAGGACTTCAGTCTGTCCCAGCCCTGGCTGTTTGGGCATTTGGGGTTTGAACCAGCAATCTCAATTTCAGTCTCTCTCAATCAGTCAGTCTCTCTCTCTCTCTCTCTCTCCCCCCCCCCCAACCCATTCTGTCTTTCAAATAAATTTCAAAATTAAATAAAAGTAGGTAAACAGTTTAATATCTTTTTAAAGATTTATTGTACTTGAAAAGTAGAGTGACAGGGGTGTGTGTGTGTGTGTGTGTGTGTGTGAGAGAGAGAGAGAGAGAGAGAGAGGAAGGGAGAGAGGGAGGGAGGGAGAGATACTGAGAGAGAAAGAGATCTTCCATTTGTTGATTCATTCTCCAAATATTCCTCAAAGGGCTGCAGTGGCCAAGGCTGGACAAGCAGGAAGGCAGGAGCATGGAACTCCTTCCAGCTCTCCCACTTGGGTGGCAAAGGTCCAACTACTTGGACCATGTTCCATTGCTTTTTAGACACACTAGCAGGGGAACTGGATCAGAAGCTTGAACCAGCTACATACGGAATGCCAGCTACATAAGCAGTCACTTAACCTGCTGCGTTGCAACACTGGCCCCAAATTAATATCTTCAGACATTAGAATGACAGTGCTTCCACTCTGGGATGCATATGGGAACTGACTTCTGTGGGGCAAACACCTCTCTCCCTTTCACTTCATCCGATTCCTGGGACTGATTAACTGAGTAGAACGTCGAGCAGAATTCCTACCAGATCAATTATTCTTATATTACTCTATTTTTGACTGAATGTATATAGTTAAATATATATGAAATTATATATACACATATACAAACACTTAGGTACAAACACATATATATATATATATGTAGTTCCAGTGTTCTCATAATTTCAATGCCAACACATGAAATTGTTTTAGGTATTCTTGCCTTCTGTAGACTGAGATCAAAAGTTCAGGATTTTTCAAACAGTCTGTAAGTCAAGGCCTGCAAAGCCATGCAGTATAATATGGAAAGCCTGTCACAGAATGTTGAGTAATGTAATAAACATATTTCTGCTGAATCCATAAACCTGTCATTTTTAGATCTGAAAGATAAGCCAGTGTTACAAAGTATATATGATTTTTCATTATCCCTTATTCCTTTAATGGACTATTTCTTAATAGAACAAGATATCTTTTCAATTTTCATTGTCATTTAAATCACGTCCCCTCCATATGGAGATTCATTGATTATGAGTATTATGCAATAATACTCATTCATTTTACCCTTACAAATAACAGTGAAACTGAAAAAAAAAATTATGCTAGTCCAAAAGAACCCAGTGTATTTCTCAACTCATGGGATTAAAGATTGGACAATAATCAATTTTCTGAAGATCTATCTTCACAAGTAGTTTCCCTACTATCTGTATCACTATATACAAATCCACAGAAATTTTGGAAAAGAAGATATTTCTAAAGTAAAATTCTCTCTTACCTCTGACTCTCAAAATCAAACTGGGCTAATAACCTGCTGTTAATGTCTCTAAGCAAGCTAATCTTGCCTCCTGCCTCAGGGTGCTCTGGGAGATGATTGAAAATTTTAAGATATGAAAACACATTGGAACTATAATAAACAACTCAGCGATGCGCCTTCTAAGGTGGACAGATTCTTGGTGGGCAGCTCTAATTGTTGCAGTCGTTTTTAGGTGTTCTAATGCACTCAACTGAATTATGCACCACACTGCTTCTGAATGACACAGCCATTTCTGACTCCATTAATATGGAAGATTTCAGCCAAATGCTCTTAAACGATAGCTTCTCTTTATTTGTAATTTCAGACTCTATTGATTTCCTTCTGTTCCCTTCATTATGATTTCAATTGATTACCTTGGCAACTGCAATAACAATGATTGCACTTGACACTGTCTGAGACTCTTGAGATGGTATTTGAATAGGAATGGTATAATTTGGGGGAAAGTGCCTGCAAGAACCTGTCATTAACAGTACACTTACACTTTACTTTTATTGACTTTCCTCTCAGTTGAGTAGGCCCTTGTCACAGAGTTGGCTGTTAACAGGGTTACTGTAGTAGTTCAGATTTCTGTGGCTCTTCAGAGGGTAAAAGATTCTTATTATTAAAGAGAATGGATGGGGCTTCCACAGGTATAGACACACATAGACACATTATACAGTATCTGTGTGTGTATATGTGTGTCTTCATGCATGCACTACAGCTGTTGCCTTTTCACCGGTGTTGCTAGCTCTGTGACTTCCATAAGGTCAACTTACCAGCTGGAATGGGAGTTTGTACTCTTAGGGTATCAGATTACAGATCAAAGGCTTAATAATGAATTCTGCACAACAACTTTATTAGGCTTTTAAGAAGAAGGAAACAAACAAACTTGTTTTATGTCATTGTCACACCACAGAATTTAAAATTCAAAGGCTCAACTGGAGAGTGCACGCTGTGAATTTTATGCAAGCTCTTAGGTCACCAGTGATACTCAGCTGGCCCTTCCTGCAAGACTGTTTTCTGCATGAGATTCATGGAGAATATTGGCTGTGCAACATAGGGGCATTTGTGGCCACACATCCCCAAGTTCCTTTCTTCCGGTATTGTTTCAATTAAGTAGCTATTCATTTATCCTTTAATTATAGCACAGTCTTCTGGGATAGGAAAAGGCATTTTTCTTGCTACAGACCTTTACATAAGTTTAGGAATACTAACTTTCAGCAATTTTCTGCTGAGAGGCCCATGTTTTGTTCATTCTTTGGGAAAAAAAAATATGTAACACTCTGATTCCCACTGATCTATTTGGCTTATATCTACGAGGTTTATATATCAGCCCTAGGGTGATGGGAAGAATCATGAATTAGAACTTCATAGACAGCTTGTAGTCTAATTTCTGCCATGGCCCATGTGAGCTTCTACAAGTCAGTTTCTGTCTCTAGTCCTCAGTTTACTCATCTGGGCAACCAGAGGATTGGATTTGATCAAACCTAACACCCTTTCTAACTCTCTGTTTATCTAAAATATTTGACAGAGTAATTTGATGATCCAGTTTATTATGTATAAGTGTCAATGAATTTAATTGGACAGGACATACCTGGCCTAAAATGTGCTTACTGTTTGCAAAATCAGCAAATTTGAAAACAAACAATACCAAAGCAGTTTCTTGATTCAAGCTATTTTCTTTTTGTCTTCAAAATCATCCGTCCTTGCTGTTGCCTTTGTTGCTACACTGCTTTTGTTGAGCTGAAGCTAATTAGATTTGATCAACTATTTCCTGTTTGTTTGGAAGGCATAAGATTTTAGTTCCATTCTCAGTATAATCAATTTTTAATTTGATATCTCCTAGTTTTGTCCCAGTGTGGTGTGAGTATAAGTGCATGAGGATTGGGCAGGTGAAACCTACAGCATTGCCAACTTCACATCAGAGAATGGTAAACAGCTTTAGGGTCGTACGGGACTCCAGTCTGTGCCGCTTAATGACTAGGAAACACTGTGAGAAATGTGTGATTAGATGACTTCATCATTGAGTAAACATCATAGATTGTATATGCACAATCACAAGATCAATTCCAGCACAAAGGAAAATGATACAATCAAAAAATGTGGCAAGCATGAGATATATGAGGCTGCTGTTGGCATAACATGGCCTATTGTTTTACAATAAACTGTTTTATAAATAAGTAGAAGAAGTATACACTAAAGTAATGATAAAAATGTAAAAAGTAAGTATATAAACCAATGTTATTATCATTATGCATTATAATTACATGTGTTATATGTTTATACTCTATGATGTCACTAGGCAATATGAATTTTTAAGGTCCATTATAATATTGAACAACAATTTTATATGTTATCAACTGACAAAAACATTATGCAATGCAAGGCTGTACATCAATGACAGAACTGAGACTTGAATGATCTAAGTCCTTAGACTTAGTCTACTTTATATATATGGGGGGACAGAGAGAGATAGAACAGATTTAATGTGTTTCATAGATAAAAAAAATTTTTAAGAAAGATTTATGGGGCCCGTGCTGTGGCATAGCGGGTTAAAGCCCCAGCCTGTAGCACTGGCATCCCATGTGGATGCCGGTTCAGCTCCTGGCTGCTCCACTTCTGGTCCAGCTCTCTGCTGTGGACTGGGAGGGCAATGGAGGATGGTCCAAGTCCTTGGGCCCCTGTGCCCATGTGGGAGACCAGAAGAAGCTCCTGGCTCCTGGCTTCGGTTCAGTGCAGCTCTGGCCATTGCGGTCATTTGGGGAATGTAACAGTGGAATGGAAGACCTCTCTCTCTGGCTCTACTTCTCTCTATAACTCTGTCTTTCAAATAAATAAAATAATTATTTTTAAAAAGATTTATGTATTTATTTGAAAGAGTTACAGAGCGAGGGGTGAGAGGGAGGAGTAAGGAAAGAGGGAGAGAGGGAGAAGGAGGGAGGGAGGGAGGGAGGGAGGGAGGGAGGGAGAGAGAGAGAGAGAGAGAGAGAGAGAGAGAGAGAGAGAGAATATCTTCCACCCTCTGTTTCACTCCCCAGATGGCCACAATGGCCAGAGCAGGGCTAGGCTGAAGTCAGGACCCAGGAGCTTCTTCCAGATCTCCCATTTGGGTGACAGGAGCCCATATACTTGTGCCATCTTCCACTGCCTTTCCCCGACCATTAACAGGGAGCTGAATTGGAACACAGACTGGGGCCCATAAGCAATGCTGGCTTTGCAGGTGGCAGCTTCAGCTATAAAACACCACCAATTGCCATAGATAAAATCCCAAGAAGATAACCATACTTCCTTTCCTTCCTTTCTCCCTCAATCCTTTTTCCTTCCTTTCTTTTCCTTTAAATTTTGCAACAACATACTTTCAATTTACTTTATAATTCGCCTTAAATGTAAGAAAGTTTATGTGCTGATTGTATGTAGTGTTCCATGATGGAGCAAGAATAAGATAAGAATGCAAAGGAATAGATAAAGGACAATCTCTAAAGGAAAAACCCAAGGAAGAGGAAAATCAGAAAAGGCAGACTTGGGGTGAAGACTGTTTAACTCAGGTTCAGATTTGTGTTTCCCTTTCTGAGGAGTCCAGTTTTTTTGTTTAACAGAAGTAGATTTTCTTTTGGTTTTGATAAGGCCCATCCCTTGTCATTGCCATCAGTGAAACCAGCATCCTTTGGGTGAAAAGTCTTCATCTTTAACAATGTCAGTCATTCAGCAGCCTCTAGTCAGACTTGTCTGTGGGTGATCTTGCTGCCATCAGTCCTTAACAGGGAACTAAAGAGAGGATGGATGACAACTAAACTCCTTGACAACCCAGATAAGCCAAAGTGTAAATGTGAACACAAGGCCAGATATGAAAGGAGTATCCTCTTTTCCATTAAAAGTCCTACCTATACCTCATGTTCACCACATCTACATGTGAGAATCACTTTAACAGAAGATTGGTGATGACCACTTTATGATGAAAAACTGCTAAAAGATTGAGTCAAAAAAGGACACTTGGATCACAGACTTCTTAACTTGTCATAGCTACAACTCCTCGTAATTGTTTCCTTTCTGAACTGAAAGGCCAATTTAAAATGGAAAATACTGGTAAAACACAGAATTAGACTGTGCCAGCAAAACACTGGATAATGTTGTTAGTTTTATAAGGAGATTCCATATACCATATGCCATATGACAAATTCCATATACCATATGCATATGACTTACACAAGAACACCAAGAAGTACTTACTGTTACTCCATTATGACTATAAGGAAGCAAACTCACCAAATTTGGTGGAGCTTATAAAACCAGTAAGAGGAAAAACTTATTAATTAAAAGCAAACATTATACATAAAGTTAGAATATTCTTGTCATTATAACGTAGCTTCCTCCTGGGAAACAGAATTCTTTATTTAGAAAAACTGTGTGTGGAAGATCATGCTGGAGTAGACTGAGGTGTTCTTGTGAAACTACTGAGGTGACTTGGTCAATTGAGGTGACTCATTTTTTAGCTTTAGATAACCATAGTGAGTAGCAACAAGGACTTCTTGGTGCCAGTTCTGATACGCTGCAATAAAGCCAGGGATCCTTCTGCTGCCAGTGCTTCCCTGCTAGCATGGCTTACCACCTAGTGGCTAATCGATCTGAGAGACTGGCATAGAACCTTGCAATGAGTAGACTTTCCTTGTGTAGGTGCCCTTTATAATGGTTACTCACTTCCTCATTCAACTGCCAGGGAATGTGTCCTTTTATGAGGGCATTTGAAGGAGATGCTTTTTTGTTTAGTGATTTTCTGCACCAGCAGTTTGCTCATTTAGAGACTGAAATGGATATACTTCACCTTGGGAAGTGATGTTCTAGAATCTGTTCCTTTTCTGTAGCCAGCCAGGTGGCAGGGACACTGCAGATGAAAGAAGACACAGCTTTGCAGAGGAGAAAAGGGTCTGTATAAAGAGTATCAACTCCAAACGATGATGCCGGCCATCCCTTTCCAGAATTGAAATAAAAACCAAGTTTGCTTGCTAGGATTGTGGCAAAGAAACCCTAGAGAATGCATACAGTCACAGTGTGGTTTCTATTGGGATTTTTTTAATGCTTGTCAATGGGAATCTTTTGTGCTACTGGTATGAAAGCTTAGGACAACTACTTAAACTCTGGGATCATGGTGAATGTATTAGTGAAGATTTTGACAAGTGAGAAGCTTAACCGAATGGGAAAAAAACCACATGTAGAGATACACATAAGACTTAGTTGAAGTTCCCTACAGTACAGAGAACGTTGCATTGGTGACACTCATTAGGCTCCAGGGTGCACCTATAGCAATATACTCTCCTCAAGTGCATCATGTGTTAAGAGACTGTGTTTGGGATCCAAAAAGGTATCTTCAGTATCCAAGATAATTCTGGATTTAAACCTCATTTCTGCTACTCACAAAATGTTGGCCTTGGAAGGATCATTTAACCTTTACAGGCTATAGTTTTCTTACCTGGGAAATGAAAATAATAACGAAAATGCTACTAATTAGTGGTTATACAAATCACTTGATATAGAATGGCAAATGCCCAAAACAGCACTCCTGCCTCAGAATCAACCCTTGGGACATTCAGATCTGGCTAAAAGGTCCATGAGAGTCTCACAGGCATGGAAAGCCATGACATGGTGGCAAAAAACAATCTAAATGAAAGATCCTGGTGAACAAGACCCCAGCAGAAGGAACAGGCCATCAAGGAGGGAGGCACCTTTCTCTGAAGGGAGGAAGGAACCTCCACTGTGACACGGCCTTGACTAAACAAGTTCAGAGTCGGTGAACTCAAGGGACTTCCGTAGCCTAGACAGCTCATAGCAAGAGTCTCAGGTGATTGCTGACGTCATAAATAAGAGTGCCAATTGTTAAATCAACAACGGGAGTCACTAGGTACGTGCTCCCCACGTAGGATCTCTGTCCTTAATGTGTTTTACTATGAAACTTAAAAACACTACTAGTCAAACAGTACCCTATACCTTGTGCGGTTGTGTGAGTGCAGCCTGTTGAAATCCTTGCTTAGTATATACTAAGTTGATCTTCAGTATATGAAGGTAATTGAAAATGAAACTCGATGAAGGGCAGGATGGGAGAGGGAGTGGGAGAGGGGAGGGCCACGGGAAGGAGGGAGGTTTGGGGGGGGGGGAGCCACAACAATACAAAAGTTGTACTTTGTAAATTCACATTTATGAAATAAAAAAAAATCACTTGATAAATTATTGTTTCTATTATTTAACCACTAAAAGGACTCTACACTGGTTTAATAGCATTAATTTTTGGTGTCCACATTACTTATTTCTTTGGTTACTTGTTCTATGTGTAATGGTGGGCTTATATACTATATGGAGATTTTGTTCTCAAAAAACTCATAACTTCAACAATTTTTCCAGATATCTTGTTAGTACCTCCATTTCTGTAATACATAATGGAACAAATATTGACAATAATGTTAGTGCATTTTGTGTTTCTCTAAAATTAAAACTGATACTAGATGGAGAAGCTTGATTAATTTTGCAGGCAGAACCAAGTGTGTTCTACCCAGTTAAGTTTGTTCAGTTGCTGGGTCCAACTTCTACTCACTTCGTCCTCCCTCAACAATCCACTGGAGACTAATAATTTAACCACTGTCCTTCATTCCATGACAATAGCATCTCTTCTTTTTAAAGTAGGAGAATAATGATAATGAAAAGAAGAAGATAGAAGAAATAGAAAAGGGATTAAATATTAAAATAGGGAGCATTTTAAGTCATCCTCACCCTTTGAGGGGTTTCCCTTAGATCTCATATGCAGGTTTAATTTTAGGACTGAATTTTAGGCCAGAATATGGACATTGAGGTATATATCAAATGTCCATCAGAAATTGAATTTTTTGATGCCTCTTCCTTTCTGTGCTTCTTAGAGAAATCCTCACCTCTCAATTGAGAAAGAGCATATTGTAGTTAACATAATGCTCTGGAAGTCTTTTGTAGGGAAAATTAGGCTTCTGCTATAAACTGTGCATTATCTAGATAATACATTTTGAGGTATGTGATTCTGATTCTAGGGTAGTTATAACTCTGTAATTCACAGATGATTGATATCACTACACAATCATTATTAACTAGGATAAGGAAATTCTGTCCAGTGGAGATTCAATTGATTTGTCTCCGCATTGATGGGAGCCAGTTTTTCCCCATTTTGCACATTCTTCCTGATGCACAAATACATCTGCTTTTAGGGTTTTCCTTTGAACTCGTTGTAACATCTGACCAGTTTCCCCCTCAAGACTTAAGTAAAATATTCTACGTATGTTCATTTTATATCTATATAAGGGTCATGAATTTACCTTGTTTTGAAAATTATCCTTCCATGCTTTCTTCTAGTTTGTAAATCAGGGATTCACTTCTGGCAATTACTTCTATCATGAATATTACCTCCCAAGGTATAGATAAATTGTCAGAATTGTTGCCTTTTCTATTTCTACAGCCTAATCTCATGCTAATACTCATATTAAATTTCATATTAACACACTTCAGAGCTCTGGGGAGTAGAGAATAGCAATGCCTTTCGGGACTGAAAAAACGTTTTTAAGTAGCCCAGAGGTACAGTGTTGTGCATCACAGCAGAAAGGCAGCAATTACAACATTCTGACCCCTTTCCCTTTGTAACACCGCTAGTTAATAAGCTTTGTAGAATCCAGGCTATTTCTTCCTTGACAATATGAAATAAAACGTTATTTTATGTTATTCTGCCCATTCTTAAAAATGATACATGTTGTGGACTTTTATAGACCAAAATGATTGAACAAATAAACATTGTGAAAAATTAAAACTGTACACTTCTATGAGAACATTAATGCAACATATTCTTTCTGTTTGGCTGGCTAGAATGGATTCTAATGAAGAAAGAGCGTAACTCTATTACTCAGTGATGACTGCTCGATATAATGTACTCTTCCTTGAAATAGGTTTAGGAAGCTAATAGAATTAATTTATTATAATTAGGGTTGATGGGATCAGCAAATGAAATTGGCATGGGAAACCATTCCATTGAGTTAGGCAAACTCTGCTGAATACCTCTCTACCGCTCTGTTTTTCCATTGTTTCCACCTGAGTCATTGTCTGGACATCCCAATCCAGAGCATGGCAGGCCTACTAAAAGCCACTCTTTATGTGCAGTTTCCTGGAATATTATATGAGCTACATTGTCCCATTGTATAGGGGATGGAACTGCATCCTGGACTTGACTATTCTTAATTAATAAGCATCATGTGACCAGCTGTGTGTTCAAAAGTGCCAGCAGAGACACAAGCTTATAATCTAGTTGCAGAGAGAAAACTAATCAATGTACAGCATTGAAAAAACCATTGATTGTTTATGTGGGATTTGTCAGAGCTGAACAGAAAGATTTTAAGTGCAGTAGACATGCCCAGATAGTAGTTAGGAATTACCTCATAGAGAATGTGAAATTTGAGCTAGACTTTGCATAATTGTGTGTTGGGTTTTTCAGGAAGTGGATACAAAATAAGCAAAGACAGGAGCGTGGGAATAGCATGACATATGTGGCATTTAGAGAGCAATTCGATCTGATTGATGTAAATAATATGTAGTAGGAAATAAATTTCGGCTGGATATAGAAAATGGGGGCCTCAGATGAGATAGGATGAGAGCCAGAGAAAGAGAGGTCGAGGAGCTGAGATTTTGTGCAAAAAACCAATCAATGCTATTTGGAGACTGGGAATAGGGAATAGCATGATGAAAGTGGTGATGTATGTGAGATAAGTTTAAAGGATAAGTCCGTGAAGATAATAAGGAAAATGGACAGTGATTAGGAACTCCATTGGGTGTAACATTTCTGAAGTGAAAAGAATGGAAATTCTAATACATAATATAAATGAACTAATAATAATTTAATTGAGTAGGATACACATTTATGAATACATTTCTGTATAAGGCACTATGACAAGAACTGCAGGGAATCTTAAGATGAACAAAGTAATACTGTTTCATGAGTTTAAAGTCTGGAATAGAGGATAGAGACGTAAACCAGTGAGTGCCGCTCTGAGCAAGACAGGTCTATACTTGCTTCCAAAAAATATGAAACATACGAAGGAATAGGTATATGTTTTACCTAAGATTTTTATACAAGATTTCATGAAAGTTCACTAGGACTACAAAAAATTAAGATTTGGAAAAGCTAAAAGCATCACGGGTATTGCATACTTGCTAAATAGATGTGTAATTGGAATTAAGGATATAAGATTGACTCAGGGAGGAGAATGGGGGAAATAAATAAGATAATAAATATGGAAGATACAAAATTAGGGGATATCTAAATCTCAAGGAGATAATTTCGACTGTATGAAAAGGAAATATAAAGAGTTTTTTTTTAGATGAACAGTTAATTGATCAAATCTCTGTGTGATAATGATGACCTTGGTCTTCCATTCAAGATGAATTGCAGGAAGGAACTGGAGGGGAGGTGGGTGGATAGAAGGTCAGCTTGAAGTAATTGACTGGAAACTGTGGGAAAAGTCATATTGGAGAAAACAATTTAATTATCTCTGCAGAGGTAAAATTTTAAAAGACCAGTTATTAACTGGACATAAAATTGAGTGGCAAGAGGTGGTATCCATAAAACTACAATTTCTTGTTTATGTTGTGAATTGGTGAAAACATTTTGAACTGACACAGGAAGTAGAAGCTAAGGCAGATCTGGGAAGTATGATGTGAATTCCCTTTTGGACATTTTGATTTGGGATACTGATGGAACTTCATTATGAGAATTACAAAAGGCAAATTAAATATTTCCTTGGAATCTAGAGAAAAGATGAGGGCTATAATTGTACAATAGGTTATGTCCACAGAAAGATGTTAGTATTGTCTCTTTGACATTTAATTAGATTACCCCAGCATGACAATATACAAGATATGGGCAAGTGATTGGACATAGCATAGAGACATATAAAGAATAAATGGTCAAAAAAGGAGGAGGAGCCATTAAAGAAAAAGGAAGAGATCCTAGTGTTGCTATATTATTAAAGGCAGATATGAAGAGGTTTTCTGAATAAAGGAGTTGATTGGTCATGTATATATATATTTGTTGAATTAGAAATGTCACTGGATTTAGCATCCATAGAGAACAGTGTATTTGATGGAATAAAGATTGAATTAAACTTATGGAAATGAAAGACAAATTGTACCAAGTAATAGAAAAGAGAATGGAGAACAAAGCAGTAAAATCATTGTTCTTCAAGAACAATTACTCCTTTAATGGATTATTGAAAACAGTAAAAAGAAAGAGAAACACACGAGCCTTCAGGGGCAATAGAATTGACAAGAACTCAGAGGAATGTAATAGGAATATGGAGTAAATCAAGGGAGAAGAGAAATCAAAGATAGAGATGTGGAAATAATAGATTAAGGAGAAATAGGTAAGGTTACTGACAAAACAAGTTCAGGGCATTACAATAAGGGAAGAAAAAGTCACTTATTTCTATCTTAGACTTTGTTAGACTAAGCTAATTTGATTTTTAACAAGGCCACTGGGCCCTTAGATCAAACTATATAAATTGTGTATAAAGGGATAACAGAGTCTTAGCTGCACGCTGCCTGTGACCCACAGTCTGAACCCACTCAATCCAGTTTTATATGTTATACATTGACCCCAATGCCTCTGATGTGAACCCTCTCTATCAAATAATAAGCTGTTGGACAGTTATTGGACTATATATTTGGCTTTCAATCTTATATTAATACTTAGGAACCACATCTGAGCTCACCTTGAGCTTCATATTCTTCACATTGCCAGCCACATCCCTTCCCCCTTTGCACAGGAAAGATTTTCATGAACAGCTCGGGTCCAGTCTGTCCAGGAGGAGATTGCAGAGCCTGAATCAACCCTGAGATGTTGATATCTGACGAGCTCAAGAATGGTGACTTTTGGTCAAAAATCCCAACTCTGAAATATTGCAGTTCTTTGGTAGAAAGAGCTCTGGTTAAAACAGGAAGTTTGTTTCTAGCTGTACTAAAATGGATGTCACCATAGAACATCTAAGTACAGATGATCGTTAGGCAGTTAAAAATGCGGCACTACTGCCTAGATAAGAGGCCTACATTTTCTTATCTTTTATAAAAATGGATTCTATTATCCACTCCTAAAGTAAATTCACATATAAGTGTATTCATAGGAACATACTTATGACTTGGATGTGGTCTATTTCTAAACACATACATACATACACACACACACACACATACCTCATACAATCATACTTCAAAAAGTTTATGGAAGGGAAGGTGTTTGGCCTAATAGCTAAGACCCTGATTGGGACACCCATGTCTCCATATCAGAGTACTTAGATTCAAGTCCTGGCTCTCTTTCAATTCCAGCTTCCTGGCAATGCACAGTCTTGGAGCAGCAAGTGATGCCCCAAGTTATTGGGTCCCTGCCATTAACACAGAAGTCCTGAATTGAGATTATTGCTCCTGGAATCCCAACCAGGGATCATTACAGGCATTTGGGGATTGAATTAGTTAATGACTGCTCTCTTTGTCTGTCATCTATCTGTTTCTGTCTCTGCCTTTCAAATGGATATAATTAATTAATAACATAATTAGTTAATAATTTTACAGTTCATGGAAAATGGAACAAAAGGTAAATAGATTTGCTAAACTTTTTGAAAGTCATGTATACTGTTTTTAGCATAGGTATTTTCCAAGAAGTTTTCGAAGAACCTTCATATGCATGGATTTCAAAAGTCTTTACAACAAAATATACTTTTCTGGGTAGGCATTTGGCCTAGTGGTTAAGATGCTGTTTAAGATGTCTACTTTCCACATCAGCATACCTGGGCTCAATACCCAGCTCCTGTTCCTGACAAAAGCTTCCTGCTAATGCAGACATTGGAAGAAATACTGATGACTCAGGTAATCCATTCCTGTCACCTCGTAGGAGACTTGGATTGAGTTCCTGGCTTTAGCCTATCCCAGGCCCAGAAGTTGTGGGCATTTGAGGTGTGAACCAGAGGATCATAGCACTCCCTCTCTGCCTCTGTCTCCCATAAATAAATGTTTAAATTAAAAATAAATAAACTTATGCCTTAACTTTATTTTTCTACAAGGTTTTTAATATACCCACTTATGTGTGAATATATATTTAGGCAGGTATATATTATTTTTACTTCTATCAATATCTTACTCAATATCATATTTTTATGTTTATGTTCCTTTCATATGTAATCAAATTAGCATAAGCTTCCGAAGGTTAAGTTTCCTGTATTTGTAATTCTCTCCAATGAAGGAGTATTAAATACTCATTTTTTGTGATAGTAATGAGTTCTATCCAAATTTTATGTAGGTTCAGTCTGTTTCTCTTCAGATAGTATAAATCTTTTGCCTTTTACTCTATTTGGTTTAATAAACACGTTCTCAAATTAGCCACAACTCCCTGTTGAGAGCTGTGTTGATGTATACAGCCTGTGCTCAGTCTCCATGCAGGCTGCAAGAAAGCAGTCTCTAAAAGGTTTTGGGAGGCTCTTAGAATACCTTGCAAGACCCAGCTTCCTTTCTATCTCCAGGGGATTGCCTTTTAAAATAACCAAACTCATTAAACATGTTTGGGCTTGCTTTATTGCATTTATTTCCATTTATTGTCATTAAGTGTGTGTCATTAGAAAGAATCACTCCACCAAAAGACTGAGGAGAATTGACTGAAATGGAGCAAAATCTTGGTGTGAACTGAATGTGTTCTATTTGAACAAGTGTTGAATTAGTTCATCTAAGACATATGTAGAGATGAGCAGATCTGATACACTCCTTAACAGCGGCATCCAGGCAAGCTTCCTGTCTTGAAAACTGCAGATTTGATCTGTGTTCCCTTCATAAGGATTTAGCTTCATGTCAGATAATGCAATAACAAGAACAAAATATAATATCTAGCAATGCTGTGTTCACAAGTGCAACCAAAGTTCTCCCCATAATATTAACTAGTAGGTGCCAGTGACTCCCAGAACAAGCTTTTTATCCTCCTCCAGATAAATATTCACTACCAGTAAGTGTCTCCTGCAGCCTGAGTTAAGAGCTTAGGTTGTGCAATTAAACTCTTCTTATAGCACTTGTATTCAACACCACTCAGGAGCTATTTGATCTTGGGCAGGTTGTTTAACCTCTTGAAAACGTACATAAAATTATGTGTGGAATTTCTTCTGTTTCCCTTCCAGACCGAGTAGCCACTTTGATCTATCCTGTTATCCCTAAGGAGCAAATTATCACACACAGATTGGCCATTTAATTTATTGTCCAAATGGGACACTACAGTGTAAAAAAGAAAGCAGCTACTAATGTCAGAAAAAAAAAGATATAAATGGTACTGATCCACTCAAACCTGGAAATATGGTTATCCATTAAAGGGACTATGTCAGTGGTCTCATTTGGCCCCTGGCTTCGGAATAGCTGGCAAGAGGCTGGAAGAGAATGATGTTGTAGTGTTGATTTCTCGGACTTCTGTTTTGTAGTAGTACCAAAGGCTGACTAAGTTCATCAATCACAGGTCGTAAGAGCTCTGGCAGGGTTCTTCATTCAGCTCTCTCCGGGACCCAATAACTCTTTCCATCCTTTTCGACTTCAAACCTAAGGTTGCCAGTTGTGTCTTCTGTTAGTAGCTGCAGGGTACTGCTCTTCATTTGTGGTTTTCCCCAACTTGACTACAGCTTCATAAACAGCTCCTTTACTGAACTGTCTGCAGAGGTTTCCCCATTTGAATATACTGATTATTCATTGCCAGGATCCTGATGGATACAAATCTATACAGCAATTTTACCTATCTCCTGGAGGCCATGATTGAAGTAATCCGTGAAAAATGCATAACAGCAAGTAATCATTAAAAAATAGTGATTATAAATCATACTTTGCAATGAAGTTTTAGATATTTCATCTTGTTTGGCCCTCAGCATATGCATGGCAGGAAGGTAATATTAGGTCCCCATTTAATTGTTAAGGAAATTGAAGCTAATAAAGTTAAGTGACATGTCCAAGGTTACAGCTCCACATTGATCATTACAGAGCATTTGCATGTGTTGAACATCACATTGGATCATATATATATATATATATATATAAAAAATTATGTGTTGATAATTTTTTTTAAAAAAATAAGGTATTTGAGATTTGTACCCAAGCCTCTAAGCCTAAGGCCATGTTCTTCTTTTGTTGCATTACATTGTAATAATGTTTCTAACAGACATTAGTTTGATTGAATTTTTCCTTAATCCTCAGAAATGTAATTATGTAGTATCACCATCAATCATATGGAGTTGTTGTTCACTTTTAACATTGAAAAAACTCACGATTAACTTGTTAGGATTAACTTGTTTATTTTTAAAACTGAAAAAAAAATGACCAATGTTGAAAAAATGATTAACTCATATAAACTTGTCATCAGTCAAAGTCATTAAAGACCTCTCTGTCCAGTTTCTCCTTCATTGCTCTTGCTCCCTGTCAGAGTAGCTTGGGGAAGTCTTGCCATTAGCTGTTGGTGTGATTATAACTGGCCACTGGATCTGGATGTTTCTTATGCTTTCAGTCTTTGCAAACCAGAAAGTCTTCCTCCTCCTTCTGATCCACAGTGGTCAGCTGAACCTTGTGGCAATCATCTCTGTGCCAATATTTCACTAATTCTCTAGAATTCCTCTATCAGTTTCTGGTCCCTGTCCCTCAAGCCACAAAGGAATACCTTATCCACAGGGCTGCATAAGAACCGGACTCAATTCTTTGCCTTATTTTCGCCTCTCATTTTAGTCTTTTCTTACTCCCAATAGCCAGCACTTCTTTAGAAATTGCAACGCTTCAGTTCCTATGTACAACAACTGATAGATTCAGATCCCAGGAAGGTAGAGCACACCAGCAACACCCATACATCAACTCAGCAAACTCAAACGCTCTGTTTCAGGGGATGTTATGTCATCTTCATTGTTTCAGAGTGGACAAAAAAGCAAAGCACCAACTCCTGAAACAGAAAATCTCCCCAAGTGCATCTTATTAGCAAAAAAAAAAAAAAAAAAAAAAAAAAACCACCAATGTTACTGTAATGAAGAGTTTCTTCTCTCTGAGGATCAACCTGACCATATTTTCTCAAGGACTGAAGTGGCATTTATCAACAAGGCAAAGTAGAAATGTAAAAAAAAAAAAAACAAAAAAAAAAAAACCCTGCATTCCTACCACACTTCTTCTATTTATTGACTTGATGTTTGGCTTTAAGCAGCTTACTTAACCTTACCATGCCTTTGGTTCCTCATCTGGAATTAGAAAAAAACTAAAAATACTCTCCTATGAGGGAGTTATGTGGATTAACTAATTAATGATCAAATAGTTCCATATAAATGCTAAATAGTCTTGCTATTCTTGCAATGAGAGGCTATTAAGGTGTCCTCAGCGGTGCTGCAGGCATTTGTTGCTGTTGTTGTGATTTAGTCTTCTCTAGGTGCTTCTACCTGTTGCTGATCTCACCTGGACTACAGCTTGGCTCTCAGACTCCCAGGGCAGTGCTCAGCCTCTCACCATTCAGGAACAATGTCATGAAGCTCAGGCTTCACATCAACACTTCTGGACTTATCCAGTGTCAGAAGGCAGAGTGACAGTTCCTGATGTGACAAGGCCTGCCACTAGAGAGCAGCACACCGAAACATCATTAGCATTTGTGTCTCTTCCAAGACACCATTAGTCCTGTGAGAAAATTCCAAGGAAGTAGGTTTGCTATGTTCCCAAATACATGATTGACACGTATATAGTACACACACACACACACACACAGCGACAGAGAGAGAGACAGAGAGAGATACTTCTTACATCTGACAAAACTTATATATTCAGATTGGGAACTTAGAACTCACAAAAACAGTTTATATAGTAATGAGGGAAGCCAGGCCATGTCTTAGTTTAAATGTCTTCATTTAAAGACAAAAATAATCGTAATACATTAGTATTTAGATTTGAGATGCATTACATGATACTCTTGTATTTTGCTTGTACTACTGTTAAAATTCACTTGCCTCCTCTGAGCACATGTAAGTGGACAGGTTTTCCAATTTTTGTGTCTAAGCTCAATATATTCCCTTTGCTTCAGACACTTTACTCACAAGCTCTCCACTTCCCCATCTTGTACTTTCTGCAGATCTAGTTCAAGTTTCATCCTCTGTAGAATCCCAACCCTAATTCTCCAAGACTCCAATATTTCCCCTTTCCACATTAGTTTAACATGGATACTGTTCTTTTGGTTGATATTTTCAACTTTATCTTACTATTTGCCTTTTGCAAAGATTGTCTGATGCTAACAAGGGTCTCTTGGCAGTTTTAGATCTAAGTAGTATCGCTGGTTAGATCAGGCCCAGCCTCACATCTCACACTTGTTGGTGTCTGTTCCTCTTCCCCTTTTCTTGCATTCATTTCCACAAACACAAGTTCCTCTTATTTCTTCTTATAGAACATCTTAGCCATCAGTTTTGTTGTTGGCTCCTGGATATGCACATCACTTGAATTTTACTTGCACCCAAAGTATCAAGATAGTTCCCTCACAAGACAGTTTCTTCCCCATGACAATTTCATGGAAGCTGTTCAGATTCCATGACTCTACACTACATCCATGTGCTCTCTAGTCAGTTATATTATCAGTTCTTCTAGTCCCAATCACTTTTCATTCTGATGTTATAGTGTTAATGCTCAAAACAAGCTGGACTTTATGAAAAGTGATTGATGAGAGCAGTGACTGCTATATGCATGGTGTGGGGAGTGGAAGGGTGAATATGAGTGCATTCTATCCGTAGGACACTCAGGGGCTAACGTAAGAGTAAAGAGTTTAGGGATAGTGATGATGATGACGACAACTAACCATAGGGTATAAGAAATGTGGAAAGAAATCATGTGTGTCAAATTGCAAAGAATCAAAGATAGCCTTGGATAATCAACTCATTGAAGATTGATAATAAAGAGTAATATTACTTAGCAGCATAGAATAGTCTATAGAATAGTCTTCAAAATTATAAGATTTTACATGAAAGAAAATATTAAGAAACAGACTTTTCTATAAATTTCATCATTTTTATCACTTAAAACTTTTTAACATTTACTATTTTTTCATATTGAACTAATTAATATTTAAAAGATAATATAAATTCAGATGTAAAATTTTTTTGACAGGCAGAGTTAGACAGTGAGAGAGAGAGACAGAGAGAAAGGTCTTCCTTTTCCATTGGTTCACCCCCCAAATGGCCACTGCGGGCGGTACGCTTCGCCGATCCAAAGCCAGGAGCCAGGTGCTTCCTCCTGGTCTCCCATGCAGGTGCAGGGTCCAAGCACTTGGGCCATCCTCCACTGCACTCCTGGGCCACAGCAGAGAGATGGGCTGGAAGATGAGCAACTGGGACAAAATCCGGCACCCCAACCGGGACTAGAACCCGGGGTGCCAGCGCCGCAGGCAGAATATTAGCTTAGTGAGCCGCGGCACTGGCCCAGATGTACATTTAAAGAATAATATTGTGACCTCCTATTTATTATCATACAGCTTTAGAAGCAGAACATGAATGATACATTTGAAGTCTTTTGGGTGCCTTTCTCATCCTTTTCTCCTTTTTCCCCTATCAGAGATAACTCATCTATAATATTTTAATTTTCTATTTGTATTTTTCCAGATAATATAATTTTTTCACAGTTATATTTTATTTATTTTTATTTATTGACAAGTAGTAATTTTACATATTATGGGGTATATAATGTAATATTTTGAGACATGCATACATTTTAATTATATTAGAATAGCATCCATCACTTCATATATTCAAGGTTTCTTTGCATTGTGAACATTCAGGAGTCTTTCTTCTAGCTATTTAGAAAAATACAGTATGTTATTGATAACTGTTATTACCCTACTGCGCAATAGAACACCAACCAGATTATTTTTAGAATAAGGAAAGAAAGTACTTTTTACTTATTTTTTAAAGTTTTTATTTATTTTATTTGAGAGTTAGAGTTACAGAGAGTGAAAGAGAGAGACAGAGAGAAAGGTCTTCCTTCCTTTGGTTCTCTCTCCAAATGGCTGCAACGACCAGAGCTGCACCAATTCGAAGCCAGGAGCCAGGCATTTCTTCCTGGTCTCCCATGTGGGTGCAGGGCCATCTTCAACTGCTTTCCCAGGCCATAGCAGAGAGCTGGACTAGAAGTGGAGCAGCCAGGACTAGAACCAGCACCCATATGGGATGCTGGCGCCACAGGCAGAGGATTAACCTACTGTGCCATAGCACCAGCCCCAAGAAAGTACTTTTTAATACAATAAAAGTAAACCTTTCTGGGCCGGTGCTGAGGCTCATTTGGCTAATCCTTCGCCTGCGGTGCCAGCACCCCAGGTTCTAGTCCCGGTTGGGGTACTGAATTCTGTCCCGGCTGCTCCTCTCCCAGTCCAGCTCTCTGCTGTGGCCTGGGAGTGCAGTGGAGGATGGCCCAGGTGCTCGGGCCCTGCACCCGCATGGGAGACCAGGAGGAAGCACCTGGCTCCTGGCTTCAGATCAGCGCAGGGCGCTGGCCGCAGCATGCCAACCATAGCGGCCATTTGGGGAGTGAATCAACGGAAGGAAGACCTTTCTCTCTGTCTCTCTCTCTCATTGTCTAACTCTGCCTGTCAAAAAAAAAAAAAAGTAAACCTTTCTGAAGTTTGACTTTCTCTCTCTCTCTCTCTCTCTCTCTCTCTCTATATATATATATATATATGTATCTATGTATCTATGTATCTATATGTATCTATGTATATCTATATATATATAAAGTAGTAGGTCCATATGAATGTATAAAGAACTATACAGTTTTGCAGTTGCAAACTTCATGTGTTTCACAATAACATCCTTTTGTCTGTTTGGGTTTTGATTGACTGTGCCTCTGGGGTCTTTCCCAAGAACTCTTTGCCTATTCCAGTGTCTTGTAGTTTCCCCAATGTTCTCTAATAATTTGATGGTATCAGGTCATAGATTTATATCTTTAATCCATTTTAAGTGGATTTTTGTGTAAGGTGTAAGGTAGGGGTCTTGATTCATTCTTCTGCATGTGGAGATTCAGTTTCCCAGCACCATTTGTTGAAGAGACTGTCCTTGCTCCAGGGATTGGTTTTGGCTCCTTTGTCGAAGATGAGTTGGTTGTAGATGCTTGGATTGATTTCTGGCATTTCTATTCTCTTCCTCTGGTCTATCCATCTGTTTTTGTACCACTACCAGGATGTTTTGATAATGACTGTCCTGTAGTATGTCTTGAAATCTGGTAGTGTGATACCTCTGGCTTTGTTTTTGTTGTATAAAATTGTCTTAGCTATTCAGGCTTTCTTATATATCCATATAATTTCAAAATCATTTTTTCTATATCTAAGAAGAATATCCTTGGTATTTTGATTGGTATCACATTGAATCTGTAGATTGGTTTTGGTAGTTTGGGCATTTTGATGATATGGATTCCTCCAATCCATAGCATGGAATGTTATTCCATTTATTTTTTTTGGTATCTTCTATTTGTTTCTTTAATGTTTTGTAGTTCCTATCATAGAGATCATTGACATATGTGATTAAATTTATTCCAATATATTTGTTTTTCTTTTTTGTTGCTATTGTGAATGGGATTGATCTTAGGAGTTCTTTCTTAGCCTTGGTATTGTCTGTATATTGAAAAGCTGTTGATTTTTTTGTGTTGATTTTATATCCTGCTACATTACAAAACTCTTCTATGTGTTCCAATAGTTTCTTGATGGAGTCTTTTGGATCCCATGTATATAGAATTATGTCATCTAAAATAAGGATAGTTTGACTTCCTCCTTCCCAATTGGTATCCGTTTGATTTCTTTTTCTTGTCTAATGGCTCTAGCTAAAACTTCCAGGACTATATTGAATAGCAGTGGTGAGAGTGGGCATTCTTGTCTGATTCCAGATCCCAATGATCATGTTATAATTTTTAAATCTTGTTTTTAAATCTTAAAAGCCTTATTGGAGACAGGCTAAATTTTTGGAATTTTTATTTAACCCCGTCAGGCAGACTAAAATGGATTCCTAGTTGTCTTCCTTTCTCGGTGGACAGATTTTTCACTAGCGCCTACTTTAGTTGAGGATATAAGCATTCATGGGCTCTGTTATCAGTTCCAATTTCTCACCATTTGTAGGCTGAAACCCTGCCTTGTCTCCTGGGATAGATGAAGCCATTAAAACCTAAGCCCCATAGTTACTCACTATCCCCATTCTCAACTCACTTTCTCTATACAAAGGGAGACAGAAACTTCATCTTTAGTTTATACTTCTTATTTCCAGTTCCTTATTCATTTTTGGCCTCTGGTAATTCCCTTTATTGTCATGAGTATATCTCTAAATTTAAAAGTATGTTTTCCATTTCTATTCAGGTTTTTTAGTCTTCGATGTTATCCAAAATGTGAGTGTCCTAGTAGATATATCCAATTCAGTGGTCTGCTTTATGACTCTTAAGAGGAACATGTTTGTTTACCACTTCACCCTTATCATTCACCAAGCTATAGTCACTAGCCTTCTCATTTCTTAGCTGTGTCAAGCACTTCCCCCTTTGCTGTTCTCTCTACCTGGAACATCATTTCCCTAAATACTTTCTTCTTACCATACTTTAGGTCTAGGTTCAAATGTTGTCTTTGTTGAGAGGTCCTTGCTGATCACCCTGTCCACGTGGTCTATTAATGAGGTAGCCCCAATTACTTCCTATCCCCCATCTTCTTACTTTGTTGTCTTTATAATAAATTTCCTTACTTGAAATCATATATTCAGTTTTCTATTTACATCTTGAATTTCAATTCCACTTTTCATAATGCAAAATCTTTAAGATCCATGTCCATTTTACGGTGGTTTATGGTGGTATTGTATATGCCTGGAATTATAATCAGCACAGAGGAATCTTTCAACAAATAATATCTAAATTAATTAATTGCATTATATATCACAAAAGATTTAATCATGAATGATTTAATGTTTAATTCTGTCCTCTTCTTCCTTAAATATTTGAAAGACAGAGAAACAGACAGAAGGAGAGGCAGAAAGTAGATCTTCTACCTGCTGGTTCACTCCCCAAATGGCCACAATAGCTAGGATTGGGCTAGGCCAGTCAGTTGCCAGGAACTCTATCCAGGTGTCCCACATGGATGGAAGGGGCCCAAGCACTTGAACCATCCTCTGCTGCCTTCCCAAGTGCATTAGCAGGGGATTGGATTAGAAACAGAACAACTGGGACTTGAACCAGCCCTGGAATATGAGATGTCAATGTCACAAACAGCTACTTAACCCACTGCACCACAATGGCACCTAATTCTGACTTCTTTAACATCTTTCTGGAAGACAGAATTTTGAAACAAATGAGATTTCCAAGTAACAAGTGACAAGGCAAGCAAATAGACTCATGTTGAATAAATACATAATGAATAATGAATAGGGGAATGGAATCAACATAAGCAAATTAAAAAGAATCCTGCTATATACTATTCCATAGTAGTTATTCTGCCTAATTCAAAATCTTTCTCGGCAAGTCAATTTGGAACTATTCTAGATGATCAAATACTGTTATGTATGAAGCAGAAAAGTTTGGAATCTTCCCAGAAAGTGTGTCTCTGAAGGGCGGTGAACTAAAATATCAGTGAATGAAGGAGAAAACATTTCTGATATGTTAGCTTTTTCTAGCAATCAGACATGAAAAGATAATTTTAAGAGTACAAGAAAGGCTTAGTATCATTGACTCACCAGTTTGTCCTTTCATTTAACAAGAATTTTTTTAAAGAATGATTGCTCTTTTATTTATTTATATGAAAGGCAGAGAGACAGAGACAGAGAACTTCAGTCCTCTGATTCACTCTTCAAATGCCTGCCACAAAGAGGGCTGGGTCTGACTGAAGCCAGGAATCTGAAATGTAATTCACGTCTTCCTTGTGGCTTGCAGGGATCCATGTATTTGAGCTATCACTCACTGCCTTGGTGTACATTACCAAGAAGCTGGAATTGGACGCAGAGCAAAAACTCAAACCCAGGCAGTGGGGAGTGTAATGCAGGCTCCCAAGTAGTACCTTAACCACGACATCAGCAAGCATTTCTTAGTGCCTGTAATATATGTTAGCACTGGGAATATTAATTTGATGAGACATTCCAGTTCATCTATTTTATCCTGCCCTTGAACTCCCTTAACCAAAGTGGTTTCAAATTTGACCATTCATTAGAATTACCTGGGGACTCAAAAAAATTTCCCACTTAGACTCAACGTCAGAACAACTGAATCAGAATCAAAATTGAGTGGAGCACAAACAAGGGTATCTTCTGTAGTTCCTTGGGTGATTTCAAAATGCAGCCCAAATAAAGAGACATTGGTCAAAAACATTTCATCAGTTTATTGTCTAGCCTGAGTTTCATATTCTCCAACTTAAATTCTATGATGGTGACAATCGTGCCTATTTTCCTGCACCATTGGAGCCCCAACTTTAGCAAGGAGCCTGACAACCGGTATACACTAAACAGCTATTGATTGATTGAATGGAAACTTTCAATGCATTCCAAAAGCAGTACATAGGACCTTGGGGAGTACTGATCAGTAAAAAGACCTTCCTCATTATTAAAGGGGGATGTTTTCCTCACTTTGGATTCCCGTATGAAGATGGTTTCCCTAAATACACTTTGGGCCCTCTCTAATCCATTTACTTAATCATATCTGAGGGCACACATGGTTTCCCTGACTGATACATTTGGGATGCATGAAGGGCATGACTGGCCCAGCCCTGATTTTCCCATTCTTAGGAGTGAGAGCTGCTGACACGTTAAAACACACATCCTTTTCCTTGGTGAGCACTGCTCTTGTGGAGAGCCCAACTGGGGCAGAAATCTGCCTCATTCTAAGATTGGCTTTCATTTTGCCAGTGTACTTCCAGTTGAACACCATAATTAATTAGGATAATGTGTGATCTTTATCTACCACTTCTTTTCTATTCTTCCCAAAAGACCTAAGCACCCAAGTGGGAAAAGACTTTGCTATTTATTAGGGACTCTCTCAGAAGTCGTAATTCTGAAAAGAGAACTGAATATTCCATCTAAGACATTATTTCCTCTGGTGTGCATGCTATATTTATGGCATAAAGAAAAAAAATCACTTTCACTTGGGAACCTTTGGTATATTTAAGGATGACATAAATATAGTGAGTGGCCATACCACATCCCCTGATCTATATTCTTTATGAAGTCATGCATGTTTTGGATGCCTCTCAATATCTAATCTCTTCTATGGCATTTCGCTCTCTATTCTTGTGCTGTGCCACCCTGCAATGAACTTCATGGTCTCCTCTCCTTTAGTATACAAAATGAGAAAGAGATGTATATTTTTGAATAAAAAATCACATTTTTAAATGAAAAATTAAGTGTATCCAGCTCCATGTTTAATGTCTGTAAGACTACATGATTGCTTGTTTTCCTAAACAATATGGCGAGGACTAAGCTATTGTTCACATGTACCCAATTCTCTATTACACACTGGAGAAATTTATAAATAATTCAATAAAACTTGGGAAACAATAAATGAATAAAACTTATCAGACCAATATTCATTAGAAAAAATTGAAATTAAAAATACATTTCCAGGCTCTCAGTTTTTTAGAATTAGATAGGTCTTTGTCTGTAATACTTTTAATATCATAAATGCATATAATCCTGTAAAATTAAATGTACCTTATTAGAGATATAAGAGGTTTTAACTGTAGTTACTAAAAACAGAAGAATATTAATCAGTGATTTTTTGCTTAGAAACAATGCTGGAAAATATAATGAAACAGGCAAAAGCTTATATCCTACAGGGACAATTCACCCAAGCCAGGTAAGTTTGACTATCTCTGTTTATTTCATGAACACTTAATCACTAAGAGCACACAGTTTTGATAGCAAAACCTAATTAGAATGAGAAGGATTAGCACAGACAAAAATAAGGAATTGGTGCTATACTATTTATTTGATGAGTCATAGGAAGTGCTTAAAGAGGAAATATAATGAAGTTTTTATTAAACTTTGATACAAATTAAAGCTTCCTATTCAGAGTCAGCCCCCTTTATATCGAAAGATGGCTTAGATTTGATTAACAGCATTATCTTGTTGAAATATGCAGGAATTGTCCAATATTGGAATTGACCAGGGCACAACGGAATAACAAATTGTAGGCCCTGAGATAAGTATAACCAAGTCCAGCCATGGAATTTCACACGGGAAAGGAATTCACATTAGTTCTTAGATGACAGTAAACCAGAAAGATAGAAGATTGATTCAAGAACTTCTGCAAATGTTATAGCTGTTAAAGTACATGAGAACTTAAAGGTGTTCCCATGTACAAGTGTAGACATTAGGCAAGCAATCCATTCAGCAGGAAAACAAGCTAGCAAGCAGTGTATGTTACGAGAATTGTGTTTTCTCAACATAAAATGACAGAGCTGAGATTGCGTTGACGGCTTACAAGGAAAGATTCAGAATCGGCTTCCACAAACACCTTTAAGTCCTGTGTGCCAGGACCTATATTAGTGGTTTATCTATTGCCTTACCTGATGCTGACAACTGTGAACAATTCTAAAAATGTCCGCAAATGCGATGGTTCTTCCTAAGGATGTTTCATGAATGATAATACATGTCACACTAGACATTAACGTAAATGAAACAATGCATACAATGATGAGGTAGAACCCATATTACACAAGTGTGTGTTAAACATGCTTTAGAATAATGCTTTAATTTTGTATTTAAAGTAAAAATAAAACTAAAAATCTATATTCCTTTTTTCTCCTGCTTCCATTTTTTTTTTCCATTTTTTTTTCTCTCCACTTCCTCCTCACCAATCCCTCCAGTCTCCGCCGAGTGAACTTTGAGGAATGAACTGTCAGCATCCTGTAATAGATTAGGTTTTGAGAAGGGAAATAGGCAATAGATGATGTAGTAAGCTTACTCTCTGGGCCTATAAAGTGAACTGCAATGTTCAGCAAAGAGCAGATATGGCAAAGGCTCACCATGAAGCAAAATGAAAATAGAAATCAGGAGAAAATAAATGCCTTACGTTTGCTTTGTTTTTTTCTTCATTCTTATTTGCCTTTCTCATTGTCCCCCTCATTTTGCTTTATTTTTCAGCTTTATTATAATATAATTGAAAAAGTACATATTTATGGTACATAATATATTTGACATGTATATGCGTTGTGAAATGATTTTAAAGTGACAGTGAACATATTCTACTCTTATTTATCACATTTTTGTAGTGAGAACATTTAAGATCTGTTCTGGTAGTAATTTTTGAGTACATAATATGTTGTTATCAGCTATCGTCACCAGCCTGTACAATAGACCTTAAAGAACTTACTTTTATCCTGATGAATGAAATTTTGTACCCTTTGATCAACATTGCTATAGTTTCAGTCTCTCCTCTGGAAAATCACCATTCTATTCCCTATTTCTACAAGGTCAACCTTTTTTAGATTTTATGTATATTAAGGCTGAGGAGTAATTTATGTATCTGACATTTTTGTTGTCCATTCAGCTATTGATGAACACATAGGCTTTTCCATATCTTAGTATTGTGAATAGTGCTGCAGCAAGCATGGAAGTGCAGACCTCTCTTCAGTAAACTGATTTTGTTTCCTTTAGCTACACGCTCATCAGTGGGATTGCTGGATCATATTGTAAATGATTTCAAAATGTTCTAGCAATTTGCCTGTTTTCCAAAATAATTGCACTAATTTACATTCCCATCAAAGAGTAGAAGGCTTCCTTTTTTATCCTACATCCTAAATAATGTTATCTTTAATTTTGTTTACTAACAGCCTTCCCAAGAAGTATGAGGTGATAGTTCCTTTAGTTTTTAATTAGCATTTTCCTCATGATTAGTGATGTTCAGCTTATTTTCATATACCTGTTCATCATTTGTGTGTCTTCTTTGGAAAAATATTGGTTTAGTTCTTTGGCCCACTTTTTATCAGTATGTTTGTTTCCTTACCGTTGAGTTTCTGGTGTATTTTGGATATTATTCTCTTATTAAATGTATGGTGTGCAAATGTTTTCTCATTCCATGGGCTGCCTCTTCATTCTATTGACTGCATCCTTTGCTATGCAGAAACATTTTAGTCTAATGAGAGCATGCTTGTCTATTTTTTATTTTGTTGCCTGTACTTTTGGGATCACCCCCCCCAAAAAAAAAAAAACACTATGATTAATGTGAAAATTCTTTTGTGTTTTTTTCTGGTAGTATTATAGTTTCCGTGTTTAATAAAGTTAAACCTTTAATCAATTTTAAGTCTTTAATTAATTTTGAGCCAATTTTTATGTCTAGTGTAAGATGGGGTCTAATATTCTTTTCATGTAGACATTCAGTTGTCCACTATTAATTGAAAAACTCTCCTTTCTCCATTATGCATGTATTCCTAGCATCTTTGTTACAGATTAATTGATCACAAATGTGTAGATTTATATCTGAGCTCTCTATTATGTCCCAATGATTCATATATCTGAGTTTATACCAATACCATGCGGTTTTAATTACTATGGCTTTGTTTTATGTTTTAATGCAATCTTCAACTTTATTCTTTTTGTTTAATATTGTCATGAAGTCTTCCAACCCATGAACATGAAATAGTTTTCTATTTATGTTTTCTTCAATTTTATTAAGCATTATTTTATAGTTTTTAGTGTACAGAACTTTCACTTCTGTGTTTATGTTTACTCCTATGTACTTGTTATGCTATTCTAAATAGAATTTTTTTTGATTACTTTTTCAGATAATTTGTTGTCAATGTATAGAAATGGTTCTGATTTTTGGGTGATGATTTTGTATTCTGAAACTTTATTGAATTCAGTTTTTTGGTTCCAACAGTTTTTTGCTTATTTCTTTGCTTGAGGGATTCTAGAGTACTTATAGGGTCCTCAGGATCTTCAAATATAAAATCAAGTAATCTGTTCTCGGAAAATTGAGAAAATTTAACTTTTTCTTATCCAACTTGAAAGTCTTTTCTTTTTCTTCCTAATTGCTCTGGTTAGGACTATAGAAATGGTGAGAGTGAAATCCTTGTCATTTCTCAGCTTAGATGAAAATCTTTAAACTTTCACAATTAAGTATGATGTTATCTGTGGGTTTGTCATATAGCATTACATCTAATTTGTTAAAAGTTTGTTATAATAATGAAAACATGTTGAATTTTATTAAATGCTTTTTCTGCATTCATTGATATCACACCATTTTTCCCCTTCATTCTGTTACTGTGGTGTATCACAGTTATAGATCTGCATATATCCAGCAACACTTGCATATAAGGGATAAATCTAACTTGATTATGGTGAAAATATTATTTTAACATGCCATTTAAGTTTCATATGTTAGCTTTTTGTTGTGAATTTTTCATCTATGGTCATCATTCATATTAGTCTAATTTTGTCTTGGGTGAATCCTTGTTTGGCTTTATTATCAGAATAACACTGCTCTTCGAAAATGAGTTTGGAAGTATTCCTCTTCATCATTTTTGGGAAAAATTTGCATTAATATTAAATATTTAGTAGAACAGTAAAACCTTCCATTCCTGGGCTTTTCTTCCCCTCTTGGGAGGTTTTTTGTTTTTTGAAAAGTTAATTCAGTCTCCTTGCTTATTCAGATTTTCTGTTTTTTCATGATTCCGTGTTGGTAGAGTATATATTTCTAGAAATTTATTCATTTCTTATAGGTCATCCATTTGTTGGTATATAATTGCTCATGGCAGTCTCATAATCTTTATGGCATAACAGTTCTAATGTTTCCTGTTTCATAACTGATTTTTTTAAATTTTCTCCACTCTCCTTAGTTGAGCTGGGAGGTTATTCATTTCATTCATTTTTACAAAAAAAAAAAAAAAACAACTCAATTTTGTTAATTTTTTTCTAACATCTTCCTATTCTGTTAGTTTATTTATTCTTTGACCTGTGCAATTTCCCATTTTTTCTTTTACTTTGGTATTAACTCCTTATTCTTTTTTTTTTTTTTTTTTTTTTTGACAGGCAGAGTGGACAGTGAGAGAGAGACAGAGAGAAAGGTCTTCCTTTTGCCGTTTGTTCACCCTCCAATGGCCGCCGCGGTAGTGCGCTGCGGCTGGCCCACCGCACTGATCTGATGGCAGGAGCCAGGTGCTTCTCCTGGTCTCCCATGGTGTGCAGGACCCAAGTACTTGGGCCGTCCTCCACTGCACTCCCTGGCCACAGCAGAGAGCTGGCCTGGAAGAGGGGCAACCAGGACAGGATCGGTGCCCCGACCAGGACTAGAACCCAGTGTGCCGGCGCCGCAAGGCGGAGGATTAGCCTAGTGAGCCGCGGCGCCGGCCTTAACTCCTTATTCTTTTTCTAGTTCCTTTATGTGCGACATTAGGTTGTTTATTTAAAATATGTTTTGCCTGCTTGCTCTCTCTTTTAATGTAGGCAGTTATCACTATAAACTTCCCTGTTAGAACTGCTTTTGCTACATCCCATCATTTTGGTTTGTTGTATTTTGTTTTTGTTTGTCTAAATATATTTTTAATTGTCCCTTTAAATTTCTACACCCATGGATTGAATATAAGCATGTTGTTTCATTTCCGTTTATTTGTTAATCTTCTGAAATTCCTCCTGTTATTGATGTCTGGTTTTCTAATGTTATAATTAGCTTCTGATTGTAATCAGGAAAGGCACTTCATAATATTCCGATCTTCTAAAATTGGTAAGTCTCATTTTGTGGCCTAACCTATGCTCTGTATCATAGAATGTTTCATGTGCGCTTGAGAAGAATGTGTGTTCTGCTGCTGGTCGATGAAATGTTCTGTATATTCCTGTCTAAAATGCACTTCAAATCCAATATTTATTTATTTTCTTTTTTTATTTTTTTTATTAAACTTTTATTTAATGAATATAAATTTCCAAAGTATAGCTTATGGGTTACAATGGCTTCCCCCCTCCCATAACTTCCCTCCCGCCCGCAACCCTCCCCTTTCCCGCTCCCTTTCCCCTTCCATTCATGTAAAGATTCATTTTCAATTCTCTTTGTATACAGAAGATCAGTTTAGTATATATTAGGTAAAGATTTCAACATTTTGCCCATATAGCAACATAAAGTGAAAAAACTACATTGGATTACTAATTATAGCATTAAATAGCAATGTACAGCACATTAAAGACAGAGATCCTACATAATTTTTTTTCAAATTAATTAATTTTCTATGCCATTTCCATTTTAACACCAGGTTGTTTTTTTTCATTTCCAATTCTCTTTATATACAGAAGATCGTTTCAGTATGTAATTAGTAAAGACCTCATCAGTTTGTGCCCACACAGAAACGCAAAGTATAAAAATACTGTTTCAGTACTAGTTATAGCATCACTTCGCTTTAGACAACACATTAGGGACAGATCCCACATGGGGTGTAAGTACACAGTGACTCCTGTTGCTGATTTAACAATTTGACACTCCTGTTCATGGCGTCAGTAATCTCCCTAGGCTCTAGTCATGAGTTGCCAGGGCTATGGAAGCCTTTAGGGTTCGCTGACTTTGATCTTATTCCGATAGGGTTATAGTCAAAGTGGAAGTTCTCTCCTCCCTTCGGAGAAGGGTACCTCCTTCTTTGATGGCCCCATTCTTTCCACTCGGATCTCACTCACAGAGATCATTCATTTAGGTCTTTTTTTTTTTTTTTTTCCATGATATCTTGGCTTTCCATGCCTGCTATACTCTCATGGGCTCTTCCGCCAGATCCGAATGCCTTGAGGGCTGATTCTGAGGCCAGAGTGTTGTTTAGGACATCTGCCATTCTATGAGTCTGCTGTGTATCCCACTTCCCATGTTGGATCTTTCTCTCCCTTTTTGATTCTATCAGTTAGTATTAGCAGATACTTGTCTTGTTTGTGTGATCTCTTTGACTGTTAGGCCTATCAGAGCTATCAATTGTGAGCTGAAATTGATCACTTGGACTAGTGCGATGGCATTGGTACATGCCATCTTGATGGGATTGTGTTGGAATCCCCTGGCACATTTCTAACTCCACCATTTACGGCCAGTCCGATTGAGCATGTTCCAAATTGTTCATCTCCTCCCTCTCTTTTTCCACTCTTAGATTTAACAGGGATCACTTTTCAGTTAAAATTTAAACTCCTAAGAATAATTGTGTGTTAATTATTGAGTTCAACCAATAGTACTAGAACAACAACAACAACAACAAATACTAAAAAGGATAAAGTATTACATTGTACATCTAAAGTCAGGACAGGAGCTGATCAGTTCATTGTTGCTTATAGTGTCCATTTCACTTCAACAGGTTTCCCCTTTGGCGCTCAGTTGTCACCGATCAGGGAAAACAAATGATATTTTTCTCTTTGGGACTGGCTTAATTCACTCAGCATGATGTTTTCCAGATTGCTCCATCTTGTTGCAAATGACTGGGTTTCGTTGTTTCTTACTGCTGTATAGTATTCTATGGAGTACATGTCCCATAATTTCTTTATCCAGTCTACTGTTGATGGGCATTTGGGTTGGTTCCAGGTCTTAGCTATTGTGAATTGAGCTGCAATAAACATTAATGTGCAGATGGCTTTTTTATTTGCCAAATTAAGTTCCTTTGGGTAAATCCCAAGGAGTGGGATGGCTGGGTTGTATGGTAGGGTTATGTTCAGGTTTCTGAGGAATCTCCAGACAGACTTCCATAGTGGCTTAACCAGTTTGCATTCCCACCAACAGTGGGTTAGTGTTCCTTTTTCCCCACATCCTCTCCAGCATCTGTTGTTGGTAGATTTCTGAATGTGAGCCATTCTCACCGGGGTGAGATGGAACCTCATTGTGGTTTTGATTTGCATTTCTCTGATTGCTAGTGATCTTGAACATTTTTTCATGTGTCTGTTGGCCATTTGGATTTCCTCTTTCGAAAAATGTCTATTGAGGTCCTTGGCCCATCTCTTAAGTGGGTTGTTTGTTTTGTTGTTGTGGAGTTTCTTGATCTCTTTATAGATTCTGGTTATTAATCCTTTATCTGTAGTATAGTTTGCGAATATTTTTTCCCATTCTGTTGGTTGCCTCTTCACTTTTCTGACTGTTTCTTTTGAAGTACAGAAACTTCTCAATTTGATGCAATCCCAAATGTTAATTTTGGTTTTGACTGCCTGTGCTGTTGGAGTATTTTCCAGGAAGTCTTTGCCTGTGCCTATATCTTGCAGGGTTTCTCCAATGCTCTCTAATAATCTGATGGTTTCGGGTCATAGATTTAAGTCTTTAATCCATGTTGAGTGAATTTTTGTGTAAGGTGATAGGTATGGGTCTTGCTTCAAGCTTCTGCACGTGGAAATCCAATTTTCCCAGCACCATTTATTGAATAGACTGTCCTTATTCCAGGGATTAGATTTGGATCTTTGGTCAAATATAAGTTGGCTGTAGATGTTTGGATTGATTTCTGGTGTTTCTATTTTGTTCCATTGGTCTATCCATCTGTTTCTGTACCAGTACCATGCTGTTTTGATAACAACTGCCCTGTAGTATGTCCTAAAATCAGGTACCGTGATGCCTCCGGCTTTGTTTTTGTTGTACAGGATTGCTTTGGCTATTCGAGGTCTTCTGTGTCTCCATATGAATTTCAGCATCATTTTTTCCAGATCTGAGAAGCATGCCTTTGGTATCTTGATTGGTATTGCATTGAATGTATAAATTGCTTTTGGGAGAATAGACATTTTGATGATATTGATTCTTCCAATCCATGAGCATGGAAGATTTCTCCATTTTTTGGTATCCTCTTCTATTTCTTTCTGTAAGGTTTTGTAGTTTTCATTGTAGAGATCTTTTATTTATTTTCTATCTGGATGATCTGTCCACTGTTGAATGTAGGGTGCTTATGTCCCTTACTATTTTTATACTGCTACATTTCCATTTGGAACTACTGATATTTGGTTTATATATTTAGGTTCTCTAATGTTAAGTGCATTTATATTTATAATTGTTATATACCCTTGATGAATTGGCCCCATTTGCCATCATATAATAACCTTCTTTGTGGGGCTGGTGCTGTGGCACAGCGGGCTAATACCCTGGCCTGAAGCGCTGGTATCCCATAAGGACGCCGGTGCTAGTCCCAGCTGCTCCTCTTCTGATCCAGCTATCTGCTATGCCCTAGGAAGGCAGTAGAGGATGGCCCAAGTCATTGGGCCCCTACACCCATGTGGGAGACCTGGAAGAAGCTCCTGGCTCCTGGCTTCAGACTGGTGCAGTTCCGGCCATTGAGGCCATCTGGAGAGTGAACCATCAGATGGAAGACCTCTCTCTCTCTCTCTCTCTCTGCCTCTCCTCTCTCTGTGTAACTTGGACTTTCAAATAAATAAATAAAAAATAGATAAATAACCTGCTTTGTGTGTTGTGACAGGCTTTGAATATAAACTTCTATTTTATCTGATATAAATATAGCTACCCTTATCATTTTTTGGATCTCATTTGTTTAGATGATTTACCCATCTCTTTATTTTCATTTTAAGTGTGACTTTAAAAATGAAATGAATCTCTTGCAGGCAGCATATAGGTGGGTCTTGTTGGTTGATTGACAAATTTAATTTAATCCACTTACATTCAAAATACTTAATGATAGGTAGAGATTTGATATAGCCTTGTGTTCATTATTTTCTGCCTTATTTTTTTCTTTTTAAGTAGATTTATTGCTCCTTTTTGCTCTCTTGATGCCTTCTCTGTGATTTGATGATTACCTATACTGCTATGCTTTTATTCATTTTTCTTTATATTTTGTGTATCCACTATAGGTTACTGTTTTGTGGTTACCATGACACAAGTAAAACATCTTATAATTATTCTATTTTTTTAATTTTTTATTTCATAAATGTGAATTTACAAAGTACAACTTTTGTATTGTTGTGGCTTCCCACCCACCCCCAACCTCCCTCCCTCCCATGGCCCTCCCTTCTCCCTCTCCCATCCCACCCTTTATCGAGTTTCATTTTCAATTACCTTCATATACTGAAGATCAACTTAGTATATACTAAGCAAGGATTTCAACAGGCTGCACTCACACAAGCACACAAGGTATAGGGTACTGTTCGACTAGTAGTGTTTTTAAGTTTCATAGTAAAACACATTAAGGACAGAGATCCTACGTGGGGAGCCTGTACCCAGTGACTCCCGTTGTTGATTTAACAATTGGCACTCTTATTTGTGACGTCAACAATCACCCGAGACTCTTGCTATGAGCTGTCTAGGCTATGGAAGTCCCTTGAGTTCACCGACTCTGAACTTGTTTAGTCAAGGCCGTGTCACAGTGGAGGTTCCTTCCTCCCTTCAGAGAAAGGTGCCTCCCTCCTTGATGGCCTGTTCCTTCTGCTGGGGTCTTGTTCACCAGGGTCTTTCATTTAGATTGTTTTTTTCCACCATGTCATGGCTTTCCATGCCTGTGAGACTCTCATGGACCTTTTAGCCAGATCTGAATACTATTCTATTTTAAACTAATAGCACTTTGATCCCATGTAAAAGCAATGCATTTCACACTCTCCATACACATTTTATGTTTTGAATACCATAATTTATATCTTTTTATAGTGAATATCTGCTAACAAGTAATTATAGTTTTTTTAAAACTTTGGTCCTTAAGCCTTATACTGCAAGTTTTAAGTGACTTAAATACCACCATTATAATATTAGAGTATTCTGAACTTCTCTATAGACTTACCATTACTAAAGAGTTTTGTGCTTCCTATGTTTTCTTTCTTTTTTTTTTTTTTTAAAGATTTACTTGTTTTATTTGAAAGTCAGAGTTACACAGCGAGAGAAGGAGAGGCAGAGAGAGGGAGAGAGAGCGAGGTCTTCTATCCATTGGTTCACTCCACAGTTGGCCACAATGGCCAGAGCTGCGATGATCCGAAGCCAGGAGCCAGAATTTTCTTCCAGGTCTCCCACATGTTTGCAGGGGCCCAAGCACTTGGGCCATCTTCTACCTCTTTTCCCAGGCCATAGCAGAGAGCTAGATCCGAAGTGGAGCAGCCAGGACTCAAACTGCTGCCCATATGGGATGCTGGCACTGCAGGCGGTGGCTTTCCCGCTATGCCACAGCACTGGCCCCTCATATGTTTTCATGTTACTAGTTAGCAGCCTTTCATTTTACCTTGACTAACTCCCTTTAGTATAATTTGAAAGGCAGGTTTACTGGTGATGAAGTCTGTCAGTGTTTGTAACACAACTATGCAAATGTATCTCTTTACCATTTGTTCTGAAATACTTCATAAAAAATGCCACCTACACAATATAATATGATATAATCAATTAAGTGAAAACACATACTCATTTCATATGAACATGAAATATTGTATAAAACTACCGTTTAAAAACATTAAGGGGGCCAGCACTGTGGCATATTAGGTTAAACCTCCACCTGTGGTGCCGGTATCCCATAGGGGAGCCAGTTTGAGTACGGGCTGTTCCACTTCCCATCCAGCTCCCTGCTTATGGCCTGGGAAAGCAGTGAAAGATGGCCCCTGTATCCAGGGAGACCTGGAAAAAGCTGCTAGCTCCTGACTTCAGATTGGCCCAGCTCTGCCCATTGCAGCCATCTAGGGAGTGAACCAGCAGATGGAAGGACCTTTCTTTGTTTCGCCCTCTTTCTGTAACTTGCCTCTCAAATAAATAAATGCATCTTTTAAAAAACCATTTTGTAAAATATGTTTTTATAATTATGTGTTTGTGCTTAAGTGTACAATTTTTGTGCCTAAACGATGTTATGACAGAATGTTTGTAGTACTTATATCTGAATGAAGGTTATATGGACATCTCTAATTTTTTTCCTTATACTTTTATGAATGGTTTCAATTTTCCCAAGATTTATGACTTATACTTTTTAAAAAACAAAGAAGTTGAGTGAGGGTGGATCTTAGAAAGGTTAGACAAGTTAAAGAAGCTGAGCTGAGACTTCAACCCAGGCATGTAGCCCCAAAGCCCTGGTATATTCTATTATAACACAGTTACCTCCAGTCTAGTTACAAGTACAATAAGGAAAGAAAAAACAAGTCTAACAATACTAGAAGGCTGGGCAAAGAAGGGACAGAAATAAGGAAAGTAGTCTAGTGGCAGACATCAAAAATAAACTTTACTCCATTTGCATCATTTTGTTGTTGTAAGCCAAAAATAAATGTTCAAACTAATTGATATAATATTCAAGTTTTTTTGACAGCTGTTGCTTACACACTGTCTAAAATATTAAGTTAGAATCATGGAAATACAGGTGAGAGAGAGTATTTAACATATAGGAATATATATATAGCTAGATTAGTCATCAGAAAATATATATCGCATATTAGATCCTGAAATAAATACTTTGCATTTACAATTCTGGAAGAGATCTTAAAATAAAATTTTTTTCACACATTGTCTTTCCTTTGGAATCAAAACAAGTTATGTTTCTTTTATAAAGATGACTAATCCATCAGTAGACATACTTCAGGATTCTGAGGTTACACAAAAGTTTCTGGATACATATACATGTATATAAGCATATATTATATATTTTTCTTAAAGTGATTATGAAACAGGTGTTAGAGATCAATAGAGCAACATGTACATGTATAGATTTTGAGGATAGCCAAAGCTAGGAAAAAGGAATCATTAAAATGTACCAAATGTCTCTAAAATGGAGTTCAATTTATTTACATATGTATAATTACACTAAAATGGCAACAAGTCATTCCCATTTTTTCCTATATATGTACATGAAAATCAGAACACTTTATCTGCACTTTGTTTTATTATTATTTATTTATTTGAAAAACAAGGTTATAGAGAGGGAGAGGCAGAGAGAGAAGTCTTCCATCCAATGGTTCATTCCCCAGATGGCCTCAAGGGTCAGGGCTGTGCAAGACCAAAGCCAAGATCCAGGAGCTTCTTCAATGTGGGAGCAGGGACACAAGCACTGGGGACATCTTCCATTGCTTTCCCAGGAGAATTAGCAGAGAGCTGGATGGGAAGTGGAGCAGCCGGGACTCCAACCGGTGCCCATATGGGATGCTGGTGCTGCCAGCAGCGGCTTACCCCAGTATACCACAACTCCAGCCCCTCTGCAGTCTTTGAGTCTGTTTGGTCTCCAGTCATCCTCAGCGGCTTCTGTATAATACTCGCTAAGTCATTTCATGAAAAATGCTCAGTGGAGCTCTATTTTTCCTACTGGCAAAATGTACTCAGCTTTAACAATTTCAAAAGGTTGTCAAATAAAGAGTATTCAACTAATGTCTTTTAGAAGGGCATGAAATTCTTAACTTCACTGTAACAAAAAACATATCTGCCATCTAGTACAAGGAATTTCAGATTACAACAGAATTCTTTATTTTTGCGTGGGGGGAGGGAAGTAGACATCTGGATGTTATATTTGCTGTTCCTAGCTTAATCCAGTTTTCTTATTTTACAGATGAGAACACTGAAACAATTTTTCTATAATCACAAAATTGAATGTTATGGTGGCATTGGGAAAAGTAAACCAAGACCTAGATAGCTGAGAATAATTAAAAAAAAAAAAACAAAAACCTGAGTATATTCAGACTCAGTGTCTTTTGTTGCCTTAATGTCCTCTACTTGCTTCATCTATCATGTGCAGAGATTTCTTTATTCATTTTTTAGAAAGCTTTTATTTAATAAATGTAAATTTCATAGTTACAGATTTGGAATATAGTGGTTCTTCCCCCTATACCTGCCCTCCAACCCCCACTTCCGTCACCCCTCCTACTCCCTCACCCATCCCATTCTTCATTAAGACTCATTTTTATTTACCTTTATATACAGAAGATCAACAGATTTCTATGTAGAAAGTAGCTTGTAGATTATCAACAACTATCAGCTAAGTAAATTAATCACAGGAGGCTTTTGTATTCTATTTTGATCTAACCTGAGCGTAGTACATCAACTTCCAAATACATCCAGGTTCTTACTTATTAGCATTTCAGTATAAGTGATATTAAATTTTTGACAAGTAGCATGTAATAGTATAATGTCACTAAGCCATGGGTGTGTGAGAAATTCAGGATGAATGTATTACCCAAAAAAATGACTACTTTGCATCTGCATTGTTCTGTCTTAATTTCTCTAATGTTTTACAAAGTTCATGGTCTATTCATTAATATATATATACACATTATATATGTGCATATATATAAATATGATATATATTTTTAAAATAAAAATGTTCAAATTTTATAAACAGTTGCTTTAAGAAAATAATACATGCACAGAAGGGGGTGGAAATAGTTAATCCACCCTAAGAAAATTTATTTGGGAAATAAAACCAATGCATCACCTGGAAGAAAAGCTGTATCAACGCAAGACAGAGGTTTTCCCAAAATAACTAAATGAAGGAAATGGCAAATTGCAATACTAATAGAAAATTTTTAAATGCAGACAAGGGAATCATTAAGCTAACTGACTGGCCTATTTTTCTATTTAGAGCAGTTAAAAATCCCTTACCTAAAGGAAATGGAATTTTAAGAAAAATGTTGCAAGATGCTTAAAAAGTAAGTCATAATACACCCAGTCAATTGTTTTTGCTTTACTACATTGACTGAGAAATCAATATAGACATTACAACTAATTTTAAAACTCCATGCAGGACATTGTAGACATTAGTAACACACCTTATAATTGTGACTGAGTTTATTTGCTCCCACCAACCTTTCCTTAAAGAGTAACTTCCTCTCAAAGAGACAAATTTTATTTTGTTGTAAAAGTTAGAGAAAGAAGCAACCTTCTGTATCAACAACCTGATTAAGTAGGGACATCACTATGGAATTATTAAGAGCCCTGAGAATAATGGAAGAGGTCCTGGGGCCAGTGCTGTGGTGCAGCAGGTTAAAGCCCTGATCTGCAGTGCTGGCATCCAATATGGGCACCGGTTCGGGTCCTGGCTGCTCTACTTCTGATCTAGTTCTCTGCTGTGGCCTGGGAAAGCAGTGGAGGATGGCCCAGTTCATTGGGCTCCTGTACACACGTGAGAGACCCGGAAAAGCTCCTGGCTCCTGGCTTTCGAATCAACTCAGCTATGGCCATTGCAATCATTAGGGGAGTGAATGAGCAGATGGAGGACCTCTCTCTCTCTCTCTGGCTTACCTCTCTCTGTAACTCTCTCTTTCAAGTAAATAAACTAAATCTTAAAAAAAAAAAAAAAAAGATCCAGGGACATAGTGAAGAGACCCTCACCATCCAAAAAACAGCAAATTCCAAAGAGGTACAAAGTTTGCTTGTGACAGATAAAAGTCCTTCATACGAAGAAAGGTGAGGTATGGCAGATAACAGGTTAAGGACTCAGCAAGGTGGAAGGGCCAATCAATTGATTTGAAACAAAGGCATGAATATTAACATCAGAAACCCCAGCAAACAGCTTTTGGAAAATCCACAAATACAGCAAAGATGCCCAAACCCATTGGCCTTGGTCAAGCTGAAAAGTCAAATTCTACACTCACATACTGGCAAGTATTTTCCCTTTAAGTCAGCGTCTTGAGCTTTAACAGCTGAAACCAAGTCATTTTAAAAATACAATAAAAGCTGGAGCTATAAAGACTGTGGAAACTTACTTAACAGCATGAGCTAAAGATAACCAGGAATTTGCCACTGGGAACTATTTAATGCTTTTGATGGAGCTGCAGCATATAGGGCCTAAGGTAATTGATGTACAGAATGAACAAGCTAATAAATACTAGTGCTAGAATTTCTATGATTTAAGGGGGATGGGAGTGTTAAGTTGATGGATAAGTCCCACAATACTTTTCTTTTATAAGGGCTGCTAAGCCTAGTTGGCAATCATATTTCAAAACCATTCATAAGGTCCCTATAGAAGAATAAAAAACAACTGTCATGTTTCTGGACAGTCACCAAAAAAATAGAACAAAGGTTGTATATATATATGCTCAGCATCAAGAAATCTGCTAAACTGTTACTTCTGGTGAATCCATTTAGCATGGTTTTTCTATGCCTAGAAATTTAGACTGTTTCTAACCTGCAGTTTTAAAGTAGCCTTTTGTAAATTCTAACTGAAGGAACCTACACGACCACAGAAAGAATGAGGAATAGGGAACTAAAAGTGAGATTTACTCATTTCTGTGAATGGAGATTTTTCTTTTTCTTTTTGAATTTTTTTTTTTGTCTTAGATTTTGTTGTGTTTTTTTTTAAGTGAGAAAACCGGTTAAGAAAATCTTGAACATTCTAAGAATCTGCATTCAAGGACCTAAACATATTAACAAAAACACCTCCAAATCAGATCAATACTGTACTACTCAGCTATTTCTGCATCAAAAAGCACCCTCAAACTCAGTTCCTTCAAGCAATAACCCTTTCTTATTTCCAGTGATTCTAGAAGCTGAGAAGGATGTGTTGCTGAGCTGGGCTGGGTTGAGTGTAACTCGTCTCTGCTGGACTTGTTCATATCTTCAGTCAGGTGGTTGGTCCACTGGAAGCTGGGGTTTCTAGGATGCTCCTGGCATGCCCTGATTTACTCTTATTCAACAAGTTTTCTCTGACTTCAGCAGCCTGTCTCTTGATCTCATGGGAGTAGCAAGTTTCTGAGAGAAACCTACAGTGAAAGTCTCAATGTCTCCTAAAACTTGGACTAAGAACTGACCCACTAATACTTCTGTCACATGGTCCACTAACACTTCTGTTGCAATTTTTTGAAAGATTACATATGTATGTATGTATGTATGTATTCGAAAGGAAGAGCAATAGAGAGTGAGGAAGAAACAGAGAGATACTCCATTCCCTGGTTCACTTCCCAAATGGTCACAAAGACCCAAACCAGGTCAAGCTGAAGCCAGGAGCCTCAAACTCCCTCCAGATCTCCCATATTGGTGGAAGGGACCCAAGTACTTGAGCCATAATCTACAGTCCTGCCAGGCATATCAGCAGGAAGCTGGATGAGAAACTGAGCATCCAGGACCCAAACCAGCTGGCAGGACAAGCCAGGGATTTACCTGCTGCACCACAGTGCTGGCCCCACTTCACGTTTTATAGTTTACAGCCCAGGAACAGTAATCAGGAGGGATGAGGGAAAAAACTCTTATGGAAGTAGCTGCAAAGCCTTTAACAAGGGATGTAAATACAGCTAAGTTTGAGGAAAAAATGGATCATGTTTGCAATCTACAAAAAATGTAATGCAGACATCTAATGAAATCTATGTACATTATTCTTATTGGTATTAACGACTTTGTAACTTGTATCACACAGTGTGTTGCTAATACAGGCAGATACCTTGGGCCTAATATGCTTTATTTGATTTGTAGCTCTAAAATTTCATACCTGTGTGATGTTGGGAAAACATCTTATCTTCTAGTACCTTAATGGTTTCATCTATAAAAAGGGCATGATGACAGTACCTTCACCAAAGCATTTGTGGAAGTATTTAATAAGATTCTAGTATAGAGTTTTTAGATCAGAACTTGATACATAGTTATTTGATAAATTTATATTTTATTATTTTTTAAGATTTATTTATTTGAAAGGTAGAGTTAGAAAGGCAAAGGCGGAGGCACATGAGAGAGGGAGAGGGAGAAGGAGAGGGGGAGAGAGAAGGGGAGAGAGAGAGAGAGAGAGATCTTCCATCTGCTGGTTTACTCTCAAAATAACCGCAACAGCTAAAGCTGTTTCTATCCGAAGCCAGGAGCCAGGATCTTTCTCTGGGTCTCTCATGCAGGTGCAGCGGCCCAAGGACTTGGGCCATCTTATATTTGATTTACCAGGCCGTAGCAGAGAACTGGATCAGAAGCAGAGCAGCCAGGAATCAAATCGGCGCCCATATGGGATGCCGGACTGCAGGCGGAGGCTTTAACTGCTACACCACAGTGCCAGCCCCATTTTATTATTTTTAACAATAGGAAGATATTAACAAAGATTCAAGTTATGAGAATGTAAAAGTTCAGTGGATTTCCAGCTGGACTGGCAAGTGATCAGGCTGAGCATCAACAATATGTAAAGCATTATAGTTCTAATCACATACCTCATTTAATCTAGGTTTTAACTCTAAATTATTTTATTGGGATATTGCCAAAGCTTTCTAACCAGTAAATGAGCAAACTATATGGATATTCTGTACTTACACTTTTGGGGGAAAAATGGATTCTTAATTCATTTTAATACATTTTATCGAAAGGCTTTATCAGATCAATCTATAATTACAGCAGTACTCTTCAGATATATTCTAAATCAAAGATGTATTCTGAATCAAACTTTTCATGGGGTTGCTGGGAACCATTCTCATTCCTTGTTCCCCCAAACATTTTACCTGTTATACAGTAAAGCCCCAAAGGAGTCAGATCAAAAGTTCTACAATCTCAAGTTCATGTATATATTCTACTCATGAGTGGTAAAAGGAAGCAAAGCCAGCCTCTAACCACAGATCACAGCTAGAGTATACACCTATCACTTGAAAGAAGGATAGCAATGACTCTATGAGATGAGAATAAAGGAGAAATCTGGGGAAAGAATGATGCCAATTCAACAGGCAAAGCAATTATGCTTCCAAGCAGTCAGAGCATAGGCATATGCCTGGGTGCCCAGGGCTTAAAAGAAATCAGAGAGTGTTGAAAGACAACCAGGCTTCAGATCTGAAGGAAATCGTTTTCTTTGTATGTATATCCTGCCTGCAGTTTTGATTTTTTTTAATCCCAATACAATTTGCATGAACCATTTCAATTCATTCTCCTTGCAGAGATACAGCACGTTTACCAGCATGCTGACATTCTAGTGAAAGAAGTAGAATTTGGCACACACCCTGAGGTCTCCTTCGATTGAAGAGACCACACTCAATTTCCTTTTGAGCTTTGGAGAAGATGAAGCTAATTTTTATTGAGCATTTGATATGCAGCAAGAATCTGCCAAATGTCTTCTTATATGGCCTGTCACTTAATTCTCACAACTTTACAAGATGTTATTAATCCCATCTTACAGATAAGAAGACAAGTTCAAGAGGTTATGCAACTTTACCAAGGTCACAGAACATGAATTCTATTGGAGCCAAACTAGATTGAGTGCTTGCCAACATATAGCATAAAAGCAGTAAGCCCACATGTCACCTCTTCCATCTCCTCCAGCTTTTATCCTGCTTTTTTCATGCTCACTAATAACAATTCTGTTTTATCCTTATTACATCTGTGTCTATACCTGGTACACAAATGCTCAGAGAAATATTCAACAACATTCTCAACTAAATTACTAAAACACCTCTCCCTTCCTCCCTCACCCTCCTCCCTCACCCTCCTCCCTCCCTCTCTCTCCCTCTCTCCCTCTCTCTCTCTCTCTCTTTCTCTCTCTCTCTCTCTCTCACACACACACACACACGCACACACACACCCCACAATACAATTCAGGAGTTAGAAGGAATGTGGGGTAAAAGTTAAGGTCTATGCAGGACAGAGATTTGAACATCAATGGTACTCGGCTTTCACCTTCTGTGCTCATTACCCAGTATTTTTCAGAGATCTATTTCCAATTACTGGTTTACTGCCCTGGACCTGGCAGTGCCTGTGAAATGGAAACATGCTAGACCATAATGAGCCCTGTTCTTTGAGTCTCAGGAACAGACAGTGCACCAATTACAGTGAATGTCAACATATAAATGTGAATACCTTGTGCACTTACATGGTGACTGACCCATGGATTTTAAATGGTTTTAAAGCACAAGTATCTTATAAATTGAATTTGATGAACTTCTGCCCTTTAAGAAAGTTCAAGTGGTTTAATTCTGATTGTCTTGCTGTACTATTGGAAGGGAGCCTCTATTGAGAGATGAGTTTTACAAGAACTCTTAGCCTTTAACTAATAGATTGTTAAACGCAAATGTATATATAAGCTACAAGTGGATGCAAATACAACTTTGTATTTGCTGATAGGATCAAGTGTGTTATTTCTCCAAGAAGTTCTGGGGATCCTCTAACCCTCTTGAGTAGAATCTATGCACTAGGCATAGCACTAAATGTCCAGTGTAAGTTACTTCATTTAATCTGTCTTTATTAGTCCTGTCTCTATTGAATCTATCCTCACTTGTCCTTTTATAAGGAGTTGCTATTTATAAGGATTTTCTAATAAGGGTAACTTAAAAAAGTAAGTGTGCTGGTATTTGCCTGTTTTACTTACAAAACTGAGTTGAAAGAAGAGATAGCAGGGGCTGGGTTAGGGAAGAATTCTGTTCACTAATATAATGGGTTTTTCTTAATTTTTATTCATTTATTCTAATTTTTTGAAAAGCAGAGGAAGAGAAAGAGAACTTGCAGCTGATAGTTCCCTGCTCAAATACCTACAATATTCTGGGTTGGGGCAGATCATAGCCAGGAACCCAGAATTCATTCCAAGTCTCCCATCCATGAGAATCCCCCACATGGGTGACGGGGAACCAACTACTTGAGCAATCTCCCTGCTGTCTCCCAGGATGTATATTATTATAATGTAGAAACAGAAGCAGAGTCAGAACCCAAACCTAGGTACTCTAATATGGACTGCAGGTGTCCCAAGTGGCATCTTAACTACTATGCCAGATGCCTGCCTCTCTGATATCATGGTTCAAGTCAATTAGACACTTGAGAAAACAGATATCTTGTGCCCTGTGTCTTTGTGACTCTTTCCTTAAAAAGTAAAAGAATAGAAACCACAAGGTGAAGAAGCCAAGGTTATCAATGGAGGCCCAGTCTCAGAATGATCTGGGTTGGTGCTCAAATCAGTCCTCACAGTTTAAATGTTGGATTTCTTGTCCATGCTCAAGGAACAAATGATACCCATATGTGTTGGTCTAAACTCTAATCGAAATTACTGAAAAATGAATATTGGAACTTGGAGCAAATGTTTTTAAATAAAGACACATTTTAAAAAATCTGCCTATAGAGGAAATATCAACCAGCATAGCTCTGTGATTTTTTTTGGTTCCCCAGCCACTTGGTCAACATTTTGTCCTGCCACTCAGATGAAAAGATAGTTATGGAGGAGTTTGTTGGAACATAACCTGCACTGGGAAAAGATTCAGATTCACTGTCAAGGTGTACACAGGAAGACATTACCACTGAACTCATTTCACCAAACAAATAGAATTGTAGTTCAAATACCACTGTGACCACTGTGACTCTTTCAGGACTCCTCAGTGATAGATAAAGGCCTCATAAGCTAAGTTAGAGTTTTTTTTTCCCCAATCAGTCAACATTTTATTTACATTAGCGAAGACCTCACAGCTCACTAGTCACACTTATTGATTAGGAAAGAAGCATCTGTATTTAATTACTATGTTGTTTTTTTTTTCTTTTTTTTTTTTTTTACAGGCAGAGTTAGAGAGACAGAGAGAAAGTTATAGACAGTGAGAGAGAGACTGAGAAAAAGGTCTTCCTTCTGTTGGTCCACTCCCCAAATGGCTACCACGGCCAGAGCTGCGCCGATCTGAAGCCAGGAGCTGGGTGCCTCCTCCCGATCTCCCATGCGGGTGCAGGGACCCAAGCACTTGGGCCATCCTCCACTGTCTTCCCCAGGCCACAGCAGAGAGCTGGACTAGAAGAGGAGCAACCGGGACTAGTACCCGGTGCCCCAACTGGGACTAGAACCTGGGGTGCTGGCACCGCAGGCAGAAGATTAGCCAAGTGAGCTATGGTGCCAGCCAATTACTATGTTATTTCAAGAGTATTTTTATGCTGTATAAACTGCATGCAGTCTCTATCTAACACACTTATTTTTAAAAGATTTTTATTTATTTATCTGAAAAGCAGAGTTACAGAGAGGCAGAAGCAGCAACAGAAGCAGAGGAGAGGTGTTCTATCCACTAGTTCATTCCCCAGATGACCGCAACAGCTAGAGTTGTGCCGATCCAAAGCCAGGAGCTAGGAGCCTCCTTTGGGTCTCCCACGTGGGTGCAGGGGCCCAAGGACCTGGGCTATCTTGTACTACTTTCCCAGGCCATAGCAGAGAACCTGATTGGAAGAGGAGCAGCCAGGACTCGAACTGACGCCCACATGGGACTCCGGCACCACAAGTGGCAGCCTTACCCACTATGCCACATACAGGCCCCTAAAACACTTTAAATCCTATTCAGTGCTAGTGAGGGATATTAAATTGACAGGCTCGGAGAACAAGCAGTTATCTGAGCAAAGTCACAAATATCCCTTTAGGTTATGGCCTTCAGAACTGCCAAGTGATCCTGTTGTTACTGTGGAGGAAGGAATGCACAAGTCAGCTAGTTGGGCTACAGGTTGAAGGGTTTCTTTAAAGATTTATTTTATTTATTTGAAAGATAGATTTATGGGGGGGGGGGCAAGAGTGATAGAATCTTCTATTCTTTGATGCACTCTCCCAAATGACCACAATGGCTAGGACATGGACAGATTAAATCCAAGAGCCAGGAGTTTCCTCTAGGTCTCCAGTGCAGTTTCAGGGACCAAAGGACTTGTGCCACATCCCACTGCTTTCTTGGGTGCTGGACCGGAAGTGGAGCAGGCAGGACTCAAACCAGTGTCCATGTGGGATGCTGGCATTGCAGGAGGAGGCTTAACCAGCTGTGCCACAAAAAATCCCAAAGGATTGTTATTATTATTACTATTATTTGTCAAGAGGGCTTTGTTAGAGCTCACCAGACAGCGAAGGAAGCCTTAACTTCATCACTAGCATTTCTTTTCTAAACAGGAGTTATTAAAGATATTGACTAGCTCCAAAATCCATTTATTTACTTATATTTTTCTAAGTCCCAGCAATCCTTTTAGGCCTAGATACTGTTTTACCTCCTCTGGAACATTGGCGTGAGTATCCAGTGCAGAACAATTGTATCTTCTTCCAACTCCCATGGCTCTAGGAGAAGAAATACAGTATTGGTTAAATCATGGCATAGATGTAAGTTCCAGCTAGGAATTAGGCTGTGTGGTGTTGGGTAGATACTTCTCATTTCTGATTCTTGATTTCCTCACATATACTTCTAGTCTTGTAATACTTTCTTTGCCTCAGAGAATGACTATGAAAATTAAGCTTCAAGTGTCATGAGTAAAGACATGACCCACAAACTGAAGCATTTATCATTCCCTCTTTAACCTGTTTTATATATACATACATATATTAATTATTATACATTGAAAATATTTATTATCATTAATTATTTCCTAGCTCCATCAGGATTATGCATCTTAGTTACTTATGTTTATATCCTCTACCACCTATTTTGACAAGTAGTAGGTATTGTCATGATGACTGCAAGATTAGCAAGTTGCAAGGATTGAGACACCTGACCCCTAACCAAAGGTAAAGGTAGGGTTCCTTTGTCATACCTGGGAAAATGACTAGCAAAATAACATGCATGACAGTACTTGGCCAAGCATCCTAGACTGGAGCCATACTATTTATTACTTAACTGATGCTGAGATATGCTTGGACCCGTATTTGAGCATCATAAGTCGCTCAGTCTTATATTCAAACTCTTTATGATTTCTCTACCACTCCCTGTACACACACACTGAGCCAATATCTTTCCCTGCTGGATCATTTCCAGAGAGATTCCTTTCCTGTGAATTGGCTACATTATATTCAATCATTCCCAAAACAATGCCTGCCATGTGCATCTACTAGGAGCCAAGTATTAAATGAAATAATAGAGTTATTTAGATAAAACACACAGCCCCTGCTCTCAAGAAAAGGACAAGTCTTTGAGGCGAGGCATATAAGTAAAGAATCAACTACAAGCAGTGCAATGAAGTACAATGACAGTTTAGGAAGAAAGCACTATGAGGGGGAGTGCCTAACTTAAACAGCTGTGGGGAAAGGAAGTTAAAGAAGACTTTTAAAACAGTATCTTCTGACCTGAGTTATGCTTGAGGAGGAGGTGTTAACTGGAGGAAGCCTTGCAGAAAGAATATTCTTCATGATATTCTTCATGAGAGTGCTATGTATACCAATACAGGAAGGTGTGAGGTCCACTAAAGTCTGAAATTCATTGACCATAGCTACAGCTCTGAGAATAGCTGGTGAACTTTGTAGGGGTGAGACCATGAGCAGCCAAGTGTGCTGGACTTCAAGGAATGGACTTGCTGCTGATCTTGGTAATACTAGGGAGAACAAATTACCAGAACTTGATTAATTGTGATAGTAGACGTCTGGGAAGAAGCTGGGCAGAAATAATGAAGAAAATCTGAGAGAAAAATATTAACTTGTTTGACCAGATTGTGTGTGCTTGGAAAAGGTACAGATAAAATACCTAGTGGAATGATGGGTATATCCTAGAAGCCAGAGATGCAGGCTGAGAAGTTACCAGTAATTAAAACCAAGAGGGTTAGCATTGTGATGCAGAAGATTAAGGTGCCACTTGAGACACTGGCAGCCCATATGGGAGGACTGGTTTCAGTTCCAACTGCCCCATTTTCTCTCCAGCTTCCTGACAATGTGCCTGGCAAGGCAGTAGATGATAGCCCTACCCACCACCCACCCCCAATTATAGTTTTACATTTTCTGTGATTCAATATAGGAGACAATTCCCCAAGCATAAGCATATTCTAGTTGAATTGCAGCTTCCTTTTTGTGTGGCAGAGAGATACCAACAGTGAAATTTTAGTGAGTAAATCAGAGACATTGTCCAACATAAAGTCGTCCTTAGAGTTTATCCTGAAAGTTGGCTCAGTACTTCATAGGACTGCTCTGGAGAAGTATTCACAGGATGTCTTTCAGTCACCCAGATGCCGGATTCCTCATCTCACCACAAAACTGCCCAACAGCTACCCACAAGTTTCTGTGTCATTCACATTGTGCCCATCCCAGAAAGGTTTACACTCAGTGACCATGGGATGGCATACTAATAATGTCTCAAAAAGGTCAATTCTTATAGAAAGATGTCCACCTTACTCTGGGAAACCTGAGGAAACTGATGAGAACAATGTCAAATGTTAGGTGCTCAGATCTGAAAAATGTTAAAACACTTTCTGTAATGAGAATTTTTTTAGTTTCATACAAGAAAGAAAAATATGATGCACCTTTCCATAATCATCCCTAGAAACATCTGAGTAGTGATTTGGACATACCACCTCTGGACTTTGTATTTGTTTTCTTTAGATACTATTTGCAACAATGTTGAGTTAGGAACCAACAGAGCATCTGTCAAAGGGAAATGCAGTTGGAAGGAGCTGGAATTGCAGCTGTTTCAGACTGAGTGTCGGTCTCCGGCATCTGCTTGTTAGGAAATCCAGTCTTGTTTCAGAGTTTTATTTTTGATAGGAAAATATTGATCTGGGATTACTTTTTTAAATTTAGGATTGTAACAGTTAAGTATGTTTAAAACTTTTATACTTACATTTGATTTTTAATTGCTTCTATCTTCTCCAAATATCCTATTAAAAATTTTAAAGAAATAAATCCATTATATTGCAGCATACCAAATCACCTTAAAACTTAATAGATCAAAACAGTAATGAATTGCAGTTTTAATGATTATATGAGTTAACTGGGTATTTTCTATGTTCGCTTGGAGTCATTCACACAACTGCATTTAGCTTCTGATCTGGTTGAGATGGAAGGCCTAAGATGGCCTCACTCACACAACTGGTGAGTTGGTGTTGCCTGAGATTTGGGCACCTTGATTCTTCTCCACATGATCTCTCAGCCTCCAATAGGGTAGGTCATTGTCTTTGCACAGCCGTCTCAGGACAACATTCCAAGAATGTGAAAGTGGTAGCTGCAAGGTCTCTTAAGAGTTAACATGCAGTGCCAATATTGTGACGTAGCATGTTAAGCTGCTACCTGCAACACAAGCTTTCCATATGGATGCCAGTTCAAGTCCTGGTGGCCCCACTTCTGATCCAGCTCCCTGCTAATGCACCTGGGAAAGCAGCAGAAGATGGCCCAAATATTTGGGCCTCTGCACCTACGTAGGAGACCTGGATGAAAATCCTGGTTTGGCCTGGCCCAGCCCCAGCCATTACAGCCATTTAGGGAATAAATAAGTAGATGGAAGATCTTTCTCCTCTCCTCTCCTCTCCTCTCCTCTCCTCTCCTCTCCTCTCCTCTCCTCTCCTCTCCTCTCCTCTCCCCTCCCCTCCCCTCCCCTCCCCTCCCCTCCCCTCCTCTCTGACTCTGCCTTTCAAATAAATAAACAAAATAAATCTTAAAGAAAAACTGACCTCCAAAACCATAGAAAATCCCTCCCACTGAATTTTTTTTTTCAAAGCAAATCACAAGCCATTTTGGATTCCAAGTTGGGAAATAAACTTAATCTCTTGATGAGAAAAACTACATATTTTTCTTCACTGTTGTATGTGTGTTTAGTATTTACACAGTTGTTTCTTCCTGAAGAGTCAGCTCTGCATAAAGATTAAAAGCAATTTTCCAGAAATCAGAGTGCTTAGGTTCAAATCCTAACTCCTCTGGCCTTATTACTCCCTTCCTGAGTGAGTTATGTATTCTGTGGTGTCTTTCTTATCAAGTGCTTACAAGAGTACCTAAGATATAAAAGACAGTAACTATCTACCAGTTTTATTTATTAGTATTTTCTTTTTTATTTATTTATCATTTTTTGACAGAGTTAGAGTCAGAGAGAAAGGTCTTCCTTCCATTGGTTCACCCCCCCAAAATGGCCACTATGGCCAACGCTGTCCTGATCCGAAGCCAGGAGCAAGGTGTTTCCTCCTGGTCTCCCATGGGGTGCAGGTGCCAAAGCACTTGGGCCATCCTCTGCTGCCCTCCCAGGTCACAGCAGAGAGCTGGGCTGGAAGAGGAGCAATTGGGACTAGAACCCGGGACCCATATGGGATGCTGGTGCCACAGGCGGAGGATTAACCAAGTGAGCCACAGCGCTGGCCCCATTAGTATTTTCAATGTCCTATTTTTCTGTTCTACATTATAATATAAACTTTCCCCCAATTTTTATTACATTAATAATAATTTAAATTTTTATTCAGCAGGTCTTTATGTGCTGTGACATAATTATCTTTCTTATTTTTAAGATTTATTTATTTATTTGAAAGAGCTACAGATGAGAGGCAGAGAGAGGGAGATATCTTCTATCCACTGATTCACTCCCCAAATGGCTGCAATGGCTGGGGCTGGGCCAGGCAGAAGCCAGGAACCAGGAGCTTTTTCTGGGTCTCCCACATAGGTGCAGGGCCCAAGCACTTGAGCCATCTTCTACTGCTTTTCCAGGAGCATTAGCAGGGAGGTGGGTAGGAAGTGGAGCATGTAGGATTCACCCAGTGCCCATATGGGATGACTGCACTGCAGGCAGCAGCTTTACCTTCTACATCACAGTGCTGGCTCCTGGGACATGATTTTCTTACCCATTTCCTTTATAGTGTATTTATCTTGATTCATATTATTAGTTTTTATTTATTAATGCATGATCATTTTAGGTAAAAAATGGGGTTTGGGATTAGTTCATTTTTTGGCTTAGTTTGTGATGGTATTTTTCTGCATTTTTATAAAATTATTATTATTTCCATAAGATATATACACAGTGTTGGAAGTTCAGATGATGAATTGTTGCCAGACTCCTTTCGGAAGAGAATCCTCACAGGCAGTACATAAGAGGGCCTGCCTCACTCTGCCCTCCATTGTGATGCCTTAGATGTGGCATTATCTCCAAATAGAGCACACGGAAAATCTGAACTATTTCATTTTCTCATCCCAGTAAAAGAAGATTAAAGCTGAGTAGAAAAGCAGCCCTAAATGCCATCCAAAAATGTTGAGGGAAATATATGAAGGATGAAGCAAGCCTGTCTAGTGACAATAGAAAACTACAATATTCACATTAAAAAAATTAGTTGCCATCTGTCTTTTCAACAATAAACTAAATGATATGCTCTTAAAGTAATAGTTAAAATTGCTGTTTTCATTTGATAGCTAGTCTCATTTGCTTTATGGTAATGTCTAAATAATGGGAAAACAGAGATGCCAACATCAGAATTTCCACAGTAGCCAAAATGTCCAGTTAAGACTCTGTGTAAAGCAAACTAGGATAATAGGTGAATTTGACATTTACGGAGGATTTTCCTCTCATCATTAGATGGATGACTCCAACACAATGACAGTAAGTCCTTATCTTCCAATCATATTTTAATAGAACAAATTTGCTATACTCATGAACATGAATAGCTACTTGGCAGGATAGGTTATTTTAATGGACATATCACTTGAAACTAAACCTTCTCCATCTGTTCTGCTCTCTAATTACCAATGAATAAAGTGCATAATTCACAATTACATCATAAAAATAAGATCTACATTACATCAACTCATGTCAGATCTTTTCAATCTACACTCTTTAGCGTCTGTTACAATATTAATATTTGCTTCATTCCATCAAATCAGGGACAAATACACTACTTCTCAATTAGGAAGAATATGAAATAATTACATGTTTGCCAGAGAAAAGGGAATTCTCTGTAATTCAATTGCATTTTATAGTCATGTTTTATTGTTCATCACTTATCTTCTACTATAATCAGTTAGTCCTTCAGGGCCAAATCCCTCTCTGAATAAGGCCTTTACAACTTTGATCAGAAAGAGTGGAAACTAATTAAAAGTTTCAAAATATCAAATTTTTCACATGCTGGAATGATAAATCACTTCTCATCTCACTTTAGGTATAAGATAACTGAGGGAGGAAATGTAATGCATATGTGTGTGTATCACTTTATATGTGTATATATGTGTGAGTGTTTTCTCATTTGGGGCAGAGAGAATTGATCTGGAGAGCTGTTACAAGAAGAAAAATAAACTTAAGAAGAGACTAAGTAAATCCAGGAGAGGAATGGAAAATGGTGGATGTGCAATCCACTCCCCTGACCATCCACCCTACCCTTTTTCCTCTTTAGGGTATACAGATTGGGTAATATGTGAAAATTCTTGATGACCATGTCCGTGGCTGCCCAGAGCCTTGCTCTGGGATCCCATATGTTCAGCTGGTCCCTTTGCTTAGACTTGGCCCATATGCAATCTTTAAATTTTTATAATTACTAGCATCTGTTTGTCTTTGCATATCTGGTTCACTCAAGGTTAGTATACTTGAGTTCCATTTGTGTAGTGTCACCATGGTGACACACTCATGTGGAAGCTCAAAGAAGGTCTTATTTCTAGCAACACTCAAGTAAAACACCAAGAATTGGAGGTTGCCATGTGTCTAGCACAGCAGACAGGAGAACTCACAGTTCAAGGAAGCCAGAAGGTTTTCCTTTGGCTGTAGATTAGAATAATACCACTCAAGAAAAGAAGGCTGGAGAATCTTGGCTTAGACGGTGGCCTTTACACCACATTGAAAACAGGATCGTTTTAATTAATTTCCTTAATGAATCACCCAGGAGAGAATCCAGTATTCCATTAGTCAGATAGGCAACAAATCAGTTCTTCATCTATCTTGCCTTATACATGTCTCCAATAGTGCTGCACTCTTATAATTATTTCTCTACATATCTGTCTTTCCAAACACACTGGGAGAACCACTAGGTCAATATTATGAGCTGGATTATGTACCACCCAAGCCCCAAATTTATATGACAAAGTCCTGGTACCAGGTACTTCAGTACATGCATGTATTTGGTGATGGTATTTTTAAAGAGGTCCTTAATGGGATGGCATTTTGGTGGAGCAGGTAAAGCTGCCGCCTGAGAAAACAGCGTCCCATATGGGCACAGGTTCAAGTCCTGGCTCTTCCACTTCAGATCCAGCTCCCTGCTAATGTGCCTGGGAAAGCAGAAGTCGATGGCCCAATGCCTTGGGCCCCTGTACCCAAGTGGGAGACCCAGAAGAAGCTCTCTCTCTCTCTCTCTCTCTCTCTCTGTCTCTGTCTCTCTCTCTCTCTCTCTCTCTGTCTTTCCCCTTTCTCTCCTTCTTTCTCCTTCTCTCCTTGTAACTATGCCTTTTAAATAAGTACAACTAAATCTTTAAAAAAAAGATCATTATGGTTATGTTAGTTCATTTAGATTAAATGAGGTCATTTATGTGATCCACAATCCACTATGACTTCTGTTATTGTAAGAAGAGATTAGGACACAGATAAGCATAGGGAAGGTTCTTGTAGACACAAGAGCAGTTATCTACAAGTCAAGGAGAGAGACCTCAGAAGAAACCAACCCTACTAATTCTTTGATCTTGGACCTCTAACCTCCAGAACTTTGAGAAAATTAATTTCTGTTCTTGAATCCACTCAGTCTGTGATACCACAGCCCCAGCAGATTAAAAACAGTCCAATAAGAGAGTAAGTTTATTCACATTTCCATCTCTTTCCAGAAATTCATTTGATGGTTGACATATAGTGTCTTCTCTGTGTTTGTTGAACACATTATTAATGTGATTAAGTTAATTTTATTATTTAAAAATTATGTCTCCATCTTATGGTTTGATTTCTTTCATGAGGTTTAAACCTGTGCATTTCCAGGTTTTAGAACAGGAGAGAAAGCAGTAGGGGACTCAGTTATAAGACAAAGGTTAGAACTTTTCAGCAGATGAGCCAGCAAACGAACATAGAAGCCAGCGCCGCAGCTCAATAGGCTCATGCTCCGCCTTGTGGCGCCGGCACACCAGGTTCTAGTCCCGGTTGGGGTGCCGGATTCTGTCCCAGTTGCCCCTCTTCCAGGCCAGCTCTGTGCTGTGGCCAGGAGTGCAGTGGAGGATGGCCCAAGTGCTTGGGCCCTGCACCCCATGGGAGACCAGGAGAAGCACCTGGCTCCTGCCTTTGGATCAGCGCGGTGCACCGGCCACAGCGCGCCGGCCGCGGCAGCCATTGGAGGGTGAACCAATGGCAAAGGAAGACCTTTCTCTCTGTTTCTCTCACTGTCCACTCTGCCTGTCAAAAAAAAAAAAAAATAGAACAGATATGTATTAGGACAGACTAAACTGCACTAACAAGGAATGCGAAGCTCCTGCCATTTTTAATAGCATGAGTTATTTCTTATTCACTCTTCATAGGCAGCCCAGGTCAACACGCGGTCTGGGCCAGTAGAGCAGCCTTTATTTGCTCTACTGGAGACAGTAGGAAAAGGGACATGGTGAAGCATAGACTGGTTCTCAAAACTTTTCACTGGGGTGGCATTATTTCTTTCCATACTTCACTGGCCAAAGCGTGTCACATGACTCCTGAATTCGTTAGGATTGAACGGCATAATCTTCCCACAGAAAGGTATAGTACAGGGAATGTTTGAAGATGTATGACATGCCCTATCACAAAAAATATGCTAGAGAAAGAAGAGAAAGCTGAACGTTAAATACAATTGACTACACTTTAAAAAGATGAATACATTATATTTATCCCTTTTACAAATAATTAATGTTAATTACTCAAAATTGGGATAATAACATAAAGGTACTAATTGTTTAAATTGACAACTCATCTTCTAGATATAAGCTCCGTTAACATATTGGTGTAAACACATTTATCAGTCCTTTTTTAACAAAAAAAGTAATTTAAAAAAAAATAAATTTTTGTTGTTTATTTGAGAAGCTGAGACACACATAGACAGAGCTTCCATTAACTCCCCAAATGCTTGCAACAGCCAGGACTGGGTCGGATCAAAATTGGGAGCCAGGAACTCATTTCAGGTCTCCCATGTGGGTGACTGGTACCCAAATACTTCAGCTATTATTTGCTCCCTTCCAGGTTCTGCACTGGCAGGAATCTGGAGTCAATATCTGGAGCTGAGACTAGCATCTAAGCGTGCTGATATGGGATATAGACATTAACCATTAAACCAAACACCAACCCCCAAAAGTGTATTTAACTACACACTTAGTTCTTTTCCCAACTCCTCTCTTTTTTCTTAACCCCTTTGGGGAGTGTGTGTGACAGTAATGGTAAATTCACTTGGCTCCCAAGAGATGTTCCACATGAATTTAATTCAGTCCACCTTGGGATTATTTGCTGCCTTTATCCCAGCACAAGTTCTCCACATCACTGGCTGCCTGTTCAAAACCCTCTGTGCTGAGAACCTTGAGAGGCCAGGACTGTGAAAGGCAGACAAGCAATTAGTGAGGGGAGAATGAAGAATGCCCACTGGAAACAGCTCTGAGCCTCTTCCCTCGTTCTTCTCACCCATCCTCACCTTGTTGTCATGTTTTTATTTATCCTACCCATTCTCTTTTCTTCCTGTAGATCTGTTTTGTCTACTGTGTCAGAAGTGAAATCTTGGCCTATAGGTATGCCCCTAAGGGAAATGTCTGTGTCTTAACAGATAGAGAAATTTCTTTATTATTATTTGTTTCTGTTTCCTCATGGGCTTAGGGAATTAGATTGCTTTTGGAGGTGGAAGAATGGCTTTGAGGGCACAACTCAGAAAGTAGGGAAGACACAGGAAAAAAATGGAAAAAAAAAAAACTAGACAATATAATGCTGCTATCTTGACAAAGATGGGACTCTGTTGTATATATTGTTGCCATAATCTTCCTTGTCACTTGTGTGTATACCTTTGTCACGATTGTCAATACTTCCCATTCCAGTGTCCTTTCCTATTGGGCCACATTTAGCAGCTTGTACTTCCTATATGGAAGATGTTTTTCTATCAGTGATAAACAAGATGTGTGCTGAATGAAATCAGGTGCTGTCATTGGATGTCTGTCTGTTGGCTTTAATTTGGGGGAAGGATGGAAGGTAGGCAGGTAACCTGAGAAAGGGTCAAATTTATAAAGGTAGACGCACATTTCTTGGGTAGAGTAAAGCATCATTGTATCTATCCTTTGCAGGTTTCCTGACACCTTCCTAACCACTCCTCCGCTATTGTTTTGAGCAATGATCCAAGTAAGGAAACTGGAAATGAGAATGGTTTTCTGGTACAGTAGCTGACAGGTGCAATCATTTAGCAAAATTGATGTCAATGCTATTGCTAATTATTTCTTAGCCAGTATTTAAAAGAGAATGGGAACTGAGTCAACCATTGACATCTCATCTTTCAGTGTTATGCTTTACAAGGTGAGGGAATTCTGTTTCTAATATTGGCTTGTTAAATTGGGTTCAGTTCAGTTAATTCCTATAATGCCTTTTCTGAATACTTAAAATGTTTGATCTTCTAGAAAGAGGTTTGGAAATATAAAACATAAAAGAACCTATAATTCTTTTCAGGCATTTTGCATTTAACATAGTGAGCGGAAAAGCTGTAATTAAAGACTATGTTTCTCAAGTTACTTCTTTAGTCTAAACCACATTCCTGAGCAACTCAAGACAGGGTGACCTCAAAAGTGTAGGTATATAACAAAATGGCAGCAATAATTGAGATAACACTAAAAGAAGGTACATTTTTAGGGACGGCCATTTGACGCAGCAGCTTAAGATGATGCTTTGGATGCCCACATCTTTTATCTAAATGTTTGGCTAGAATACAGGCTACTCCACTTCTGATCCTGCCTCCTGTTAATGCAGCAGATAATGACTTGAGTATTTGGGCCCCTGCCACCCATGAAAGACTTGAATGAAATTCCAGGCTCCTGATTGGCTTAGCCCTGGCTGATGTGGGCATTGAGGAGTGAACTAGTAGATGGAAAATATTTCTTTCTCTTTCTCTCTTTCCTTTTAAAATATAGTGAAAAGGAAGGAAGAAAGGCAGGCAAGCATGGAGAAAGGGAGGAAGGGGAAAGAAAGAGAGAAATTTTGAAGAGACGAAATTTTGGGGTAAGCATTTGGTGCAGCAGTTAATATGTTAATTGGGATGTTTGTGTCCCATATCAAAGTGACTGAGTTCTGAGTCCCAGCTCCACTCCTGACTGCAACTTACTGCAACTGGGCACAGTGGGAGAGAATGGTTATGGCTCAAGTCATTGGTTTGTCCCACATACGTGGGAGATCTGAACTAAGTCCATAGATCCTGGCTTTGGCTTGCCTCAGCCTTTGGAAAGTGAACCAGCATATGGGAGATCTCTCTGTGTCTATTTTTGTTTCTCTTTCAAATAAATAAAATAAATTTTAAAATTTGATAAAGAAATTACATTTTATTTTTTCCCAAAGAAACTTTTATTTAAGGAATATGAAATTCATGTATTTCATAAGTAAAACTTTAGGAATATAGTGATTCTTCCCATTATATCCACCCTTCCACCCACTCTCCTAACTTTCCTCCTCCTCCCTCTCCCATCTCCAGTCCCATTCTCCACTAAGATCCATTTTCAATTAACTTTATACACAGAAGACCAACTCTATACTAAATAAAGAGTTCAACAGTTTGCACACACACACAAAAAATCTGTTTCTCAACAGTTGAGACAAGGGCTCTTCAAAGTCATTACATCTTGAACTTAATTTCACTTCTTTTTTTTTAGAAACTTAATTAACTTTAAAGCACCCAAGAATGATACATCTTTTGTGAGCATTTAGATATAACTATTACTTATGAGACATAAGAATATCCTCCACTTAATACATAAATGAAAGTCTTTAAACAGGTTTTATCATTAATTAAGGAAGCACCTAAGAAAACAAGCAATGGATTTGGACACTTAGGCATAACTAAAAGTTATGAGACATAAGAATATCCTCCACTTAATACTCTAAAATGAAGTAAGTCTTTGAGAACAAGTTTTACTGCTGATCCTCATACTGCAACTCTTTGAGGACAGAGGTCATGCATGGGAAGTTAGTGCACAGTGACTCCTGTTGTTAATTTAACAATTAATATTCTTACATATAACATCAGAGACCACCTAAGGTTCTTGACATGAGCTGCCCAAGCTATGGATGCCCTTTTAATCTACAGACTCCATCAGTATTTAGATAAGGTCATAAGCAAAGTGGAAATTCTCTCCTCCCTTCAGAGAAAATTACCTCCTTCTCTGATGACCACTTCTTTCCACTGGGGTCTCACCCACTGAAGTCCTTCATATAGGACATAGTTTTGCCACAGTGTCTTGGCTTTCCATGCCTGAAAGCTCTTGTAGACTTTGCAGCCAGACCAGAATGCCTTAAGGGCTGATTCTGAAATCAGAGTTCTACTTAAAGCGATTGTCATTCTATGAGTATGCTGTGTGGACTGCTTCCCATGTTGGAGCATTCACTCCTTTTTAATTTTATCTATTATATTATTACCAGACACTTAATCCTATCTATATGATCACTTTAACACTTAAAATGGTAAAAGTATATTTTAACAAATTCTTGTTGAATATTTATTATAAACTGCAAAATTCTACTTGTGGACTATCACCTTCCATAATTATTGGGAACTAATTCAGTGGTCATACCAGAAATGAAAATATAGCTTACAGATACTCCAAAAATGGGTAGATACAAAGTCATTTAGTAAATATTATCCCAAACATGATGCCTATGAAAGTGTTATTCCAACTTAATATCAAAAACCATTGTTATCAGGGCCAACATTATAGTCACCCACATGGAAGTTCCAGGCTTTGGCTTTGGCCGTCCCAAGCCACAGCTATTGCAACCATTTGGGTTGTGAATCAGCAGATGTACGAACTCTTTCTCTATATATCTCTCCTCTCTGTCACTCTACTTTTCAAATAAATATAATACATCTTTTAAAAAAATAAAATAAACCTTAAGATTTTGTTAAAAATAATGGGTTTGATTCCTTGCTTGGATAATTCTACTATATACTATATATTCACTCTGTGTAAATTCAGTTCAGACTACTCCATGGTAGTGCTGCAGATTCAGCAATACGAGTATAGTATACCTACCTTCCCCATCACTGAACATATCCCCAAGTATGTCTATTTAAATGGATACACTTGCCATTCTCTATTTTCTAGTTACATTTTTTTCTCTGTTTACCCTGCTGTTCCCTCTGAACCCATCCTCATCTGTTTGTCACTGCTTGCAGTCCTAATATCCAGCTCTTAGAATGCACCTACCTTTCCAGGTCCTAATCAAATATCATCTGTTCTTGAAGACTTATTCTCTATGAACATAACCTCTCACTTCATGGTTCCCTCAGGGCTTGTTATAGTGGAACCATTCTTTCATTCCCTGTACTCCTTAATAAGTCCCTTAACTAGGAAGACATAACTGTAACTGTCCAAAATCTTCTGCAGTTCCCAGCACAGTGCTTAGCAAATACTATTGCTAAAACAATCTTTACTGAAGAAAATGGGCTCTTTAAACCGGAGCTCCACATTTTGGAGTTCCTTTATTTTATTTTAATGATTTATTTATTTATTTCAAAGGTGGAGACAGAAAGATCTTCCGTCCGCTAGTTCTCTCTCCCAAATAGCCACAATAGCTGGAGCTGGACTTGGCTGTAGCCATGAGCTAGCAGCTTCTTCCAGATCAAGTTCTTGGGCCATCTTCTGCTGCTTTCCCAGATGCATTAATAGGGATCTGGATCATATGTGGTCACAGGCAATGACTTAACTGGATGTGCCACAACATGAGACCCCTGGAGTTCCTTTATAGCTTCAGCATCCAGCACAGTGTTAGTTCAAAGTGTGTGCTTAGGAAATGTTGGTTGAATGAGCTGAATCATAGAAAACTGATACAGACATTCAACTTGCCCTTTTTACAGACAAACGGGCAAAGGAAAAGACCCAAGGATCTGCTTTTTAAAATTGTGTTATCTCTTTAAAAAGAATCCTCACCATTCCCGAAGGTTAGCAGTGTCACTCAGCAGAGAACACTGAGTGAGCATATCAATATTAATAAGCTCAGTGAAGTGCCACTGGCTTCAGTGCAATTTTGACACTCTGCAACCTGACTAATAAAATAAAAACTAATTCTAAAAATAATTTACCTCCTGGAGAACTTAAAATGAGTTTTACTAATGAAGGGAAAAAATAGCATGGATATTTCCTTTCTGATAGGTGAATCAAATGTTACAACAGACCATAAGTCTAAAGTGACATATCCTAAACTGCCAACATCTCATTTTAGAGGACATTTTGCACACTGTTCATCAGGGTTTACAAGTTGAGTCATTTTAACAGCTAATTAATGATGGAAGGGCGATGATGAGGGAAATAAAGAAAGCCAAAGAAATTGGGTTTTGCTTTTGGTGAGTTCACTTTAGCTTCATTCATAGTGTTAACTTCAAGTTCTCTTCCAACTAACAGATCACTGTATTGAAGATGATAAAATAGCATATGTGTAAAAATATGGAACTCTTAACAGACATAACAATGACTTTTTTATTTCCAAATTTCTTTATCATTAGAGTAAAATCAGAATAATCTCTGCTGAATGAATGAATAATAGAGAAAGGAAGATGCCAGTCCAAAGGTCTTGCTGATTAGTAACCAAATTGTAAAGAAACTCAGAGGCTATGTCCTGCTTACACTTGCTTGATTGATTGAGGGTTGGCCCTGGAGGTTTTTCTCACAGTATATCTGTGTGTGTATGTGTGTGTGTATGTAAGTAAAAGAGAGAGAGATAGAATCAGAAACATAAAAACTAACAGACATGTACAGAGAGAGAGAGAGAGAGAGAAATAGATCATTGGAGCTTTCAAATTCATATCAGTCAGGCAATCCCAGATCAGCTTTTAGGCCTAACTGGCAGTATTTAAGTAATTGGGACAGCTGTTAATTCTGTATGTTTTAATCATTTATCTTCTAAAAGGTATGTTTTTGGAAGAGATGCTGTAAAATATTTTCCTATCCTATTTTTCTGAATTGAAATTATTCCTTACATTTCACTTCTAATGATTCATTTATCTCATGAAGAAGTTACTAATAAGTCCTATATCTTGCTTCTAAAATACACTTTCTGGATGCATTTATAGTATTTTGTCTATGGAAAGCCATAGTAGCATTCCCCATACTCACCTGTATACCTTTTATACTGAGGAGACTAAAATCCAGAAGGGTGCATCAAGTGTTGTGACACAGTGATTAAGTTACCACATTGGACACCTTCATCTTACATCAGTGTCTGGCCTGACTGTCAGCTACTCTTCTGACCCAGCTAATGTGCACCCTGAGAGGGGGCAAGTGAAGACTCAAGCCTTTGCAATCCATGTGATACACTGGGATTGAGTTCTGGTTTCTGACTTTGGTTTAGTCCAACACTGGCTGTTGTGGGCATTTGGGAAGTAAAGCAGTAGATGAATAACATATATCTCTCTCTATAATTTTCTCTGTCACTCTGCCTTTCAAACAAATAAAAATAATAAATAAGTAAAAATACTTAAAAAGTAAAAATAAGGTCCAGAGGGGTAAAATTCTCAAGGCCCCAGAAAGTTAATGAAACTCCAAAAATAAGATTAGCAATCCCTATTTTTCCAGTTCATTTTATTTTTGCTTTGTTGCATTTTAATTTATTTTTTCTGTCACTCTGACTCTGTTATTTTGCTATGCAAGACATTATTCTACTATACAAGAATGCACTGGTTACTATAATCAAGAAAAGAAAACTAAATATATAAGTAAAGTTATGAATGTGCCTTATATTTCTTGTAGATTGCTAAGAGATTTTTCATTCATTTATTCATCTACATTATTCCTTTTGTAAAAATGGATTGGCTATGGGAGTCATTTGGTACAAGAATTAGCATGGCACTGTGGATGCCCACATCCCAAATCAGAGTTCCCGGCTTTGATTCCAGTTCCATTTCTGATTCCAGCTTCCTACTATCGTGCACCATTGGAACCATCAGGAGATAACTCACGTAGTTATGTCACTTCCACCCATGTGGGAGACCCAGATTAAGTTCACAGTACCTGGATTCACCTGGCTCAAACCCAAAGGTTGCAAGCATTTTGCAAGTGAAGCAGTATATTTTTGTCCATCTCTCTGCCTTTCAAATAAATAATTTTAAAAAATGTGTTGATTGGCCAGCACCACGGCTCAATAGGCTAATCCTCTGCCTGTGGTGCCGGCACACCGGGTTCTAGTCCCAGTCAGGGCGCCGGATCCTGTCCCGGTTGCTCCTCTTCCAGTCCTTCTCTCTGCTGTGGCCCAGGAGTGCAGTGGAGGATGGCCCAAGTCCTTGGGCCCTGCATCCACATGGGAGACCAGGAGAAGCACCTGGCTCCTGGCTTTGGATCAGTGCGGTGCGCCGGCCACAGCACGCCGGCCACAGTGGCCACTGGGGGGTGAACCAATGGAAAAGGAAGACCTTTCTGTCTCTCTCTCTCACTGTCCACTCTGCCTGTCAAAAAAAAAAAAAGTGTGTTGATTGCCAACTTTTTGGGTATTAAAGGTGGAAGAATACTCATAGATAAAGCAGACAACATTTTCCCCATATAGAGTATATAAGCAAATACAAATATTTATTTATAAATATGAATATATGTATATAATAAGTATTATCTGATGTCAGTAAATGAGGGAAAGCCTAAAGAACATGATTGTATGCTGAAAAGTTTTTAAATATCTCTGCCATCCACAGTTGACTCTTAAATGTTCAGTAATTTTCTCCCTTTCAGCAAAGTACAGCCAGTTAGAAAGCTGGTACACACCATATATGTGCCTCCCCCTCACTGATACACCTCCTCATTATGAACTCTGTCCCTTTCACCATAATTGTATCTCTTCCCCCACCCTCCTTGCAGCTTTTTACTGATCTGACGTCAATGCAAATATACTGCTTTCAGCTCCAGGTTGAGGAGTTCACTAATGGAGGCACTAGCACCTGTATGGAGTTTGTTTTTCAGAGCCATAAAAAGGCTGTCTTCAAATCCATGATTAATTTCCTCTGCAAGAAAACAAGTTAGACTCGTTGAGTGCCCCTGATACTAAATTAACTTCTGACCCTTTCTCTGTCCTTCCCTATGACTCTTGGCAAGTTTTAGATTTCTTCAATGAAATCAATAGCTTGCGAATGAAATCCCATCACCATGTGCCACCTTTGAATACTCTATTGAGGACGGTGCACAGCATGGGCAATGCAAGCTCCCTGACTTTGCTGTTTGAAATCTCAGCACTGAGCTGGCCTTGGCAGCATTCTGCCTGAGTTGTTTATTGAATATGCTTCTTTTTTGATCTGCTTCTAATTTACCTTGTTCTTTGTGTTGCCTCGCACTCTACCAGGGATCGATGGGTGTTTATTGTGCTACTGGTTGTATCACTAATTGCTTGACTATGAGTCTCTTGAATGTGGTAAGGTTATTTCTTCTCCATAAAATGTTTTCTGCTTTCTCTATTTCATATATGTATTTCTTCAGAGCCCTCAGAGTTGAGTGAAGGAGCTTAAAGGTAATTGTATGCTTGCAGAAACTAGAGCTACTCTCTTGACAAATTTTGGTGACAGAATTCCTTGCTGAAATGGCTTTTAACAAAGACTTCTGATCCATCCCTAGGAAAAAGACTGAGGTTTTTGGCCCAATTAGCCTACAGACTACGGTCTTTAACTACCTTTTATGTTCCTCTACAAGACACACAGAAAATTTTAGCCACTGCTAGATTGCCTTTCCTTATCCATGGCCTTAAGTTACCTTTGCCCCAGAGTGTTTCTGAAACCCCTAGAGCCTCCTGAAACATGTTTGTTTTGTTGCTCTTCTGATGTTCCTATGTACCCAGTGATCATCTCCATTAAAAATGGATGTTGGCTTATTTATGAATTAATCACATCAGATTAAGGAATATGCTAAGGTAAAATTTGATGACTTCCATAGTACCCTAATGAAATATTCATGACATGAAGGTTTCACCTTTATAAATCATGGTTACTCTATTGATTTTTTTCTCTTTCACATTTTCCAAATGAGATCATAAATTTTTTAAATGTGGATTAGAGAAAACAACATGAATGAATAGATGGATGTGTTTTTCAATTACCTACATTTCTAGTTTTATTGCTGCCTTCAGCTTATTTTAGAAGAATGAGAAACCACATCAAAAGGGATTCTTCCAAACCTAATAAATGTGGAGGCTGACTTCTTAACATAAAAGTTATTGATCACATTGAGTTAATTTAAGTGAATGATTAAATTGAATAAAAATGGTTACTAAAGTTGTGACAACAAAAAGCATTACTTAGGAATATGTATTCTTAAATAGGGGGACATCTGCTGATTTGATTGACCTTCATTTTTAGTTCCTATTGGAGGTGACATGTGAAATCAATGGGGAAGGGAAATAGTTCAGTTACTTATTGCTGATTAATAAGCAAAAGAGTAGCTTCACACAATAATGATTATTGATTTTATGAGTTGAACAGGTTCAGTTGGGAGGTGTTTCTGTTCAATGAGGGGTCGAATGGGGTTACTCAGTCATACTTATTCACATTCATGTCCTTGATGCACCTCCGTCTGATATCTTCATATAACCTACTACTCACAGCATATTGCTTCCTTATTTGGTGGCCTGGACCTTTTACACGGTGACTGGCTTCCAAAGGAGAGGAAGTAGGACCTGTCAGTCAAACGTTCTGGCCTCAGAACTGCTACATATCACTGTCACCATGCTTGCATGGTCATAACAAGTTAATCTTCAGATTTAAGAGGTAGGAGAATATACTTCACTTCTTGATAGGTAGAGTTGTCTACATACACAGGGGAAGAAAACAATTGTTGTTGGTTATCTTTGTAGGCTACCAGAGAAAAATACTACACTATTCTTACACATAGATGTGCCTCAAGTAATTTACTATGGCATTAATTCAACAATCTATAAAAATATTTTTGACAGAAAACTATTTTCTTCCAAGAATAAAGAATCTTGACACATGATTCAATAAAATAGAGATGTGTGGTGATCAGCATTGTTATCTATTAGTACTCCTCTTACATTACCTACTAAAAATCACCCTAAGTTTTAGATCATGTATGTAAACCAGCAGTTGGAAGATCTCTGTCTCTCTTCCTTTCTCTCTCTCTCTCTCTCTCTCCTTCTGTTTATCTTTTCCTTTTACATAAATGATAAATATATACATAATAAAAAGCAGGCCACTTAATGATCCAAGGTTTGAAAGTGTTGACGACTATAAGTAGGAAAATTTAAAAACCCAAGCATTTTCTTTCGGCATCATTACAATCTTTAGCAGTGTACCTCCCCAACTCCATATAATGGCCTAAAGTTCTTATTTGTGTCTTTTTTCCTCATACTGATCAATAATTATCTTATAAACTTATTCTCACTATGGTGTTAATGACTACTATAGTTGAATATATTGTCTCTATGGAATCATTTGTATTTTTACATATGATCAAGATTTATGATATTGACTTCCTCTTTTCCAATTTTGATGCCCTTTATTTTTCTCTTCCTTAATTGCTCTTGCTAAAGCTTCCAGTACTATATTGAATAAAAGTTGTGAAAGTGGGCATCTTGGTCTTGTTCCAGATCTCATGGAAAATGCTTTCAGGTTTTCCTCATTCAGGATGATAATGGCTTGGTTTGTGATACAAAGCTTTTATAAGAAATGTTCCTTCTATACTTAATTTGTGGAGAGTTTTTACCTGCAGGTGATACTGAATCTTAACAAATGTTTTCTCTGCTTCTATTCAGATGGCCATATGGTTTTTGTTCTTAATACCATTGATGTGATTTATAATGTTTATTGATTCACAAATGTTGAACAGCTATTGAATTTTTGGAATGATATCAGTTGATCATGATATATTATCTTTTTGATGTGGTTTTGGATTCAGTTTTGCTAGTATTTTGTAGAGAATCTTTGCATTTATGTTCATTAAGGATATAGGTCTGTAGTTTTCATATCATGTCTTTGGCTTTGGTATCAAAAAAATGCTGGTCTCATAAAAAGAGTTTGACAGAGTTCCATCCTGTTCAATATTTTGGTATAGTTTAAAGAGTATCAGAGTTACTTCCTCTTTGAATGTTTTGTAGAATTCAATAGTAAAACCATCAAGTCCTTTACTTTTCCTTAATGGAAGACTTTTGGTTATTACTTCAGTCTCATTGCTTGTTATGGGTTGGTTTTGAATGTCTAAAATCTTCTTGCTTTAATCTTGGTAAGTTATAGGAACCCAGGAATTTATCTATTTCTTTGAGGTTTCCAGTTTATTTGCATATATTTCTTCATAGTAGTTTCCTATGATCCTTTGTATTTCAGTGGTGTTGGTTGTAATGTTTCCTTTTTCATCTCTAATTTTATTTGAGTATTTTCTCTTTTTTTCTTTCATAGTGTAGCTAAGAGTTTTATCTATTTTATTTATCTTTTCAAAAAACTTTTTTTTTAGTTTCAGTTTCATTTGATGTTGTACATGGAAAAACCTAAACCTACCACCAAAAAGCTGTTAGAATTGATAAAACAATTCGATAAAGTTGCAGGTTACAAAACTAACATAAACAGTAGCTCTTTTTGTCTGCTAGTGATGAATTCAAAGTAGCCACAAAAGGTCAAATATTTAGGAATAAATTTAACCAAAAAAGTGAAAGATCTCTACAATTAAAGTTATCAAACAATGGTGAAAGAAATCATCAAGGACACACAAAAAATGGGAAGATATTCCTTGCTCATGGATCGGAAGTTCAACATTTTTAAAATGTCCATCCTGCCTAAAGCAATTTACAGATTCAATGCAATCCCTGTCAAAATGCCAGTGGAATTCTTCACAGAGAAATAGAGAAATGCAGAAGAAAAGAGAGTGCGTTGGAGGGAGGGAGGGAGGAAGGGAATATTATGTTCTTAGAATTATACCTACATATCATATTATTTGTCAAAACATAATTAAAAATTAAAATAAAAAATAAAATATTAGTTCTTGGAAAAAGGTTTATGATATTAATGCATTTTGGGGGGCACTGGATATAATTAATCCAGTTGAAGAAGTAAAATTGCACATTTGCATTGTATGACATTCAGAAGATGATTTCAGTGTATGTCTAGGTCATTTTGCTTCCTCGCATCCTCACTGTCTTTGTTAAGTTCTCGGAAAATGCAAAGTAATAGCAATGACATAAGCAAAATATAATTAGAGAGGCAATCTATTGGAAAAAGAAATGATAGGGCTTTCCAAAGTGAAGTACTGTACCATGTAGAGAATTGGGCTGCATCCATTGTTTGAGAGGATCCATGCCATGGTTCCTCACCATTAGCCTTGATATTGGAAGAAAGTTTTTATTTTGACCTCCAGACTAACTGAACTCTTTGCACTAACAAATAATGTGGCTTAGAAGAATTTTTAAGACTTAATAATCTTGTGCTTTAACATGAGTTACAAGAAGGGAGATGTGTGTGTGTGTGTTGTTACATGCCTTTTTTATTTTTGTTTGTAAATGACACTGATATTTTGGATGAGGGAAAAAAAAGAAAAAGTCAGACACCATGAATAAATCAGCAATGAGCAATGATTGAATTGTGTGCTGTCATCTCTTTCTTTCTGGCCCTGACAAGCACAGTGTGTGGTTGCCATTAAGATAAAACATATCATAGAACCAGCTATTTTCAGTGGCAATGAATGGTAAAGTGCAGGATAGGATAGTGTTGTGACTACGGTTGCCATGCTGGCCCTAGGTATCAGGTGGAGAAATCTGGAACATGAATTGTGGTTCTGTGAGAAATTTGTACAGATTTGAGGGAATATTGACGTATCACTGGTTTTACACAAGGGTGGCAGCACAAAGTATGTTGAGATTAGCCCAAACTCAAGATGTTCATTTGGCTAAAAGTAAATTCATATCAGACATCGTGCTAGGCACTTCATTTAGATTACTTCGCTTAATCTTTGAATGTCAATAAGGTAAATATCTTTATAATGCTTCCACTATAAATAATGACTATAAAATAAATGTGAATATGCAGTTTTCCCAAGGTATGCAAAAATAAGAAATAGTGGAAATTTGATTTGCTTTTTACTGTCCAATTCAAATCTTTGGCACATACACAGAATCATATAACCATAACCATACACACAGTTTCATCACCTCTATAAATTTCAGCATGCCCTTTGTAGTCAATCTCTTCTCTGCTCCGCAGTCATTGGCAGCCACTAATCTGTCCTCTTTCTGTATGATTTTTATTTATCTAAAATGTCATATAAATGAAAGCAAAAAGCACATAGACTTTTTTTTTTTTTTGACAGGCAGAGTGGACAGTGAGAGAGAGAGACAGAGAGAAAGGTCTTCCTTTGCCGTTGGTTCACCCTCCAGTGGCCACCGCGGCCAGCGTGCTGCGGCCGGCGCACCGCGCTGATCCGATGGCAGGAGCCAGGTGCTTCTCCTGGTCTCCCATGGGGTGCAGGGCCCAAGGACTTGTGCTATCCTCCACTGCACTCCCAGGCCATAGCAGAGAGCTGGCCTGGAAGAGGGGCAACCGGGACAGAATCCCGGTGTGCCGGCACCGCAAGGTGGAGGATTAGCTTGTTGAGCCACGGCGCTGGCCCACATAGACTTTTGAAGCTGGCTTCTTTCATTTGTTATGATCCAATCAGCTTCATCCATATTGTTGTAGGAATAAGTGGTTCAAGCCTTTTTATCATCAAGTACTAGTCCATTCTATGGATGTAAAATAATATGCTTATGCATTCACCCATAGAAGGACATTTGGGCTATTACTATCATTTAGATCCCAGTATCTTAACTATAATAAAATATCACCTTACTCGGCCATAAATCTTTCCTCGCTATCATAGCCAATGATATCTTTCTTTTTATGTGCTCTTTTGGGTCCCCTGAGAACATTTGCTTAGAGTTAGAATGTAACACCAAGTACAGTTCCACAATGTCAGACTTTCTGTCATGCAGAAATGCCATAAAATTTTCATTACAACAGTCATGCAGTACCCATCACCTAGCTCGGGTTTGAAACTCCATGGAATAAACATGAATCAACAAACAAATGAATAGCAAATAATTTATCCAAAGTAATCTTCTAACATAAGAGATAGAGGAAAGGGTAATAAAGTCAGGATTTATAATTCATCCTTGGTTTAGGAATGTACTGTTTAATAATTGGTATATATGGTACTGAGAAACATTGACATAGGATTCTAACGTCCACATTTTAATTCCCTACACTATACCAACATTGTTATTTGAAAAGTGAAAAAAATAAAATGTGATGATTACTGATCTGATGTCACAATATCAAATAACTACCTTAACTAACTTTTCCTGGTTTTACACATGTAATTTAATTGGTAATTTAATTGAACTGACTGAATCAGTTATTGCTTTGACCCTTATGTTTTTCTAAAATTTGTTTTCTTATGATAACATGACTTCAGGATATTCCTAGTCAAACAAGTTGAATTCAGGTTTCAAAACTTATCTTTCTTTTAATAAGTCAGTTTACTTGCTCAATTCAATTCACTGCAACCAGAACAAACCTTTTGACCAAATTTAACTTTGTAACTCAGTTTTCTCTGCTTTTTCACAACTACAACAACAGAATGCATTGATAATGCACAAATGCACAGGAGGGTTTTTTTTTTTTTGAGAAATTTATTAATATAGTGGATTCTCAGGGTCACAGCAAATGCATGATAATTACTACAACACAGTTCTCATCAATTCTCATGTTAATGTGATGTTAGTACAAAGAGAACAGATTCAATGTAGTTCATAGACACAATTCTAAGAGTATAATAATAATTCCTTCCTTTTCTCCCTCCCTGCCTCTTCCATCCGTCTGTCTGTTTCTTTCTTTCTTTCTTCCCATTTTCTTTCTTTCTATTTTTGAAATTACATTTTAATTTACATTATAGTCAAAGGCTTAATGTTCCACTAAATAAAGCATTCAAGAAGTAAAAATATAATTAAGTGGGAATATAGGCAAGGGCCATGAATAGTAATCAAATAAGATGTCCGTGTTGCTTCTATACAGTGAATTTTAAAATAATCACAGATGATTAACTGTAGTACTATATCTCTGTGTCTTAGCTACCAGAAGTGAGAGAAAACATGACATTTTTTCTTTTTGGGTTTGGCTTATTTCACCTGGCATAATGATCTCCACTTGCATCTATTTTGTCACAAATGTCAGAATTTAATTCTTTTAATGCTGAGTAATATTCCATCATGTATATACACTACATTTTGTTTATCCAGTTATCAGTTGATGGACATCTAGATTGATTGCATATATTGGGGTTTGTGAATTGAGCTGCTAAAACCCTGGGAGCGCTTTCATGCCCTTTGGATATGTTCCCAGAAGTGAGATAGCCAGGTTATATGGTAGATCTATTTTTAGTTTTCTGAGGAATCTCTATACTGTCTTGCATAATGGTTTTACCAGTTTACATTCCCACCAACAGTGTACTAGGGTGCTCTTTCTCCACAGCGTCATCAGCATTTGTGATTTTTGGATGATGATAAGCATTCTAACTGAGGTGAAGTGAAAACTCAATTTGCATTTCCCTGCTGGCTAGTGATCCTGAGCGATTTTTTCCCATGTGTTTGTTGGCCCATTGTATTTCCTCCTTTGAAAAATATCCCTACCTTATACCCTATACACAAATCAACTCATAATGGATCAGGGATCTAAACCTAAGACTTAAAACCATCAAATTACTAGATGAATACATAGGGGAAATGCTACAAGATATTGGCCCATCAAAGACCAAGAAGCACAGGCAATAAATGTAAAAATTTTCCAATGGGATTACATCAAGGTAAGAAGCTTCTTTCCAAAAAAAGGAAGCAATCAACAAAGTGATGAGGCAACCAATGGAATGTGAGAAAATCTTTGCAAACTATGCATCTGATAAAGAATTAGAATTCGGAATATATAAGGATCTCAAGAAACTCAACAGCAAATAACCTGGTTAAGAAATGGCCAAAATATATGATCAGTCATTTTTTCAATGGAGGAGGTACAAGTCTTAAAACTGGAAACATTTGATTCTGTTTTGTGTTCTACCTTTTATAAATGGTATGACATTTGGCTGGTTTTAAAACCTCTCTGACCCCTATTTCCTTATGTTGGTGTGGATGAAAACAAGTAACTCTATGCCTTCTGCTTCTATTGTGAGGGTTAAAGGCATATGTGTAGGAATACCCTTTGTCTTCTGTGTGTTCTGTAAGCAGGTAGAGACCCAAAGTCCAGGGCCACCCAGTACTTATGTTAAGAGTAGAAATTCATACAATATCTTTCATGTCTACCAAATCCACTCATATTCTATTATTTGGGAATTGTGAGTGTGTCTGGGCTATTTGAAATGAGTCAACATCAAAAAACTATTCACATGGAGCTAAGATGGAGCTCATGGTACAGGTGAGTTTCTTTCTCAAGATAGGAAAGAAGGCCTTACCTCAGTGACCAAAAAACGACTGCCCAGTTAATACACAGGATGTCTTCAAACAGCAATAAATTCTATAGATGTGAGTACAGTTTATGCTTTTTGATCCAGTTCCCAATCAGTTTCCTGTACCAGCCATACTTGGGGGTGGACAATTCAAAGTTGAGTCAACTCCAGATGCCCCATTATCATCCCTATCAGGCCAAATTCCACTGAGGTCACTCTCACACTCTTGCCCAAGTTCCCCAGCATTAATTTCAAAATGCCAGGGTGGGTGGTATGTTTGTCTTTCTGTAATTCAGCCTTCATTCTTCATTTTAAAAAATAGTCTGGTAATATTAACCTATTAGGAGAAAAGAGCTATATAATAGAGGAGAAAAAATTATCATAAAGCTGCAGATGCAAAGACCTTGTCTTCCTAGAAGAGTAAAAGTGATTATTAATAATTCTGTTGAATGTGTCCTTTCTAACTTTGACAGTTAAGCTTCTGAAAGCTCTGATGACCAGGGAATTTCAGTTGAGAAATAAGATAGTTTATGAGAAAAAAGAAGTAAGGGGGACTGAGATTGTGAGTGAGCTGACATAAGTCTTTGAAGATATGTTAACCTTGACTAAAATAATGCATACAAAATGAAAATGGTGAATTATTATTTCATACATTTAAAATTTATAAAAATTGAGACTACCACTAATTTTCTACTGCCATTTTTATGCACTGGTAACTTTACAGGTTTTCCCACTATAGCAGTTTAGATGAGATGCATATAAATGCATTTTGATTACATATAGTTTATATATATAAACTATATATATAGTTATATATGTATAACTATATATATAAACTATATATATATAACTATATATATATATATATATATCATGAAAAATCTAATCACAAATTTATTCACTTGTTCCAATCCCCTTGAGTAGGCCTTGTCTCATGGTTGCCTTGTAGCTTGGATTCTGCAATAGCTTCATTCCTACCAACTGCATGCACTCATTCAGCAAAAATGAAGTGCAAGGTTTTACTGGTGAACTTAGTCATGGAAGAGGGAAGGAAGAAGGAGAAGGGGAAAGGGGGAAGAAGAGGAGGAGGAATAAAATGACAGAGATGGTGAAGACCTTTTATTTTTTCCAGAGAGTGAAATGATATTTGCAAGCAGTGAAATCACAAGTTCTTGGGTAAGGATGGGTAGAAACATTCCAGCTATGGCCACTGCCCTTGAGGATGCATTATGTCTGGTTTTTAATAATCTGGCATTTTAAGTGATATATTGAGACTTACAAAAATATAGTGGTTAGGTTGCTTTGCATTAACTTTATCTCCTTCTATATCTGGATTTGTAAAGAAGAAAAAAAAAAGGGAAGAGGCAGCTGTAAAATCAGTGGGAGTAAAAGTTGAAGCAATGCAAACATAGCCAAGCACTTACCCACAGAGACATTGTTCTGGCCTTAGCCAATGGGTCTTATATACTGAGTCCATCATGATGCACATACACAAGTTATTTGTGCTGGTTACAGAGTTGTCTCTGTTGCTAAAGAATCATCCCTGACTCTAGCTGGGTACACCTGATACTCTGATTGGTACATCAAATGACACCAACATATGGCTGTGAATATTGAATTGAAACTATCTTATCTACACCATGGACATCCTCAACTCTAAGAAATGATGTGTGAATTTTAAGGGGGTGATACTTGAAAATATTTTAGGCTCTCAACAAAAAAGTTAAAAACTAATAATAAAAACATTGTTGTTATGAATCCCAGAACAGACACAGATAAGTCCCATCTTCAGCTAGATTTGCAATTTCAGTGTATTTTAGACCCACCAAAGAAAATACTAGCTTTTCCATGAAGGCATAATACTGATAGGTGATTTTTTTTCAGACATAAGTCTGAATCTTGGAGGGGGGATCAACCACTTAATCAATACAAATGAAAAATAAAAGTAAGTATAGGATACCCTTCAAAATACAAACCAACTCAGTAACACAGAGTTAGGAATTAGCAAAAAGCAAAACCTCTCTGTAGAAACAATATAAATGGGGGCCGGCGCCATGGCTCACTTGGTTAATCCTCCACCTGCAGCACCAGCATCCCATATGGGTGCTGGGTTCTAGTCCCAGCTGTTCCTCTTCCAGTCCAGCTCTCTGCTGTGGCCCAGGAGGGCAATAGAGATGGCCCAAGTGCTTGGGCCCCTGCACCCACATGGGAGACCGGGATGAAGCACCTGGCTCCTGGTTTTGGATCAGCGCAGCACTGGCCGTAGCGGCCATTTGGGGAGTGAGCCAATGGAAGGAAGACCTTTCTCTCTTTCTCTCTCTCTCTCTCTCTCTCTCTCTCTCTCTCTCTCTCTCTCTCTCTCTCACTGTCTATAACTCTACCTGTCAAATAAAAAAAAAAGGAATTGATTAAAAATGAGATAGTGCATACTTCTGACCAGGACAACTTAATATGAGACTTCCTAATGAATCTGTAAATTACATATCATTCTAAATACATTTCAGTTTTATATTTTTGAGCAATTCATTTACTTTTTAAAGATTTATTTATTTATTTGAAAAAGCAGTGTTACAAATAAGGAGAGGAAGAGAGATAGACAGAGAGGTCTTCCATCCGCTGGTTCATTCCCCAAGTGGCCGTAAGGGCTGGAGTTGAGCTGATCTGAAGTCAGGAGCCAGAAGCTTCTCCCAGGTCTCCCACACAGGTGCAGGGGCCAAAGGACTTGGACCACCTTTTCTACTTTCCCAGGCCATAGCAGAGAGCTGGATTGGAAATGGAGCAACAGGACTTGAACTGGATCCCATATAGGATGCTGACACTGCAAGCAGCGACTTTACCCGCTATGCCACAGCACCAACCCCTTGAGCAATTTAACAAAGTCATTCTAAATATGAATGGGAGAAGCAAAAGTCGTCTTTGAAAAGGTAGTACAAAAAGGAAAGTCATCTATTAACTACCAAAATATATTACCTAGCCTTAGTTGAAAAAAAAAAAATTGTCCATGCACTAGTTCAAGGATAAGCAAATAGATATCTGGAACAGAGTAAGAGCTTAGTGATAAAGCCCCATGTATGTTATAAGATACATGATGCAGTGGAGCCATAACCCCATGAGAGAAAAAATGAACTTTTCAGAGAACGTGCTTTCTCTCTCTCCTCTCTCTCCTCTCTCTCTCTCTTGCTCTCTCTCTTGCTCTCTCTCTCTTTCTCTCTCTCTCTCTCTACCCCTGTCAGTGTGAAATATAATGTTATAAATATCACAAAAGATAATGTAGAATGATTTTAAAAGCAAAAGAAATGATTGATCTTATCACATCAAAATGAAAGATCTCTGTTCAATGAAGTACATTAGGGACACAATTAATATTCAAGTAGCAGATTTGTAATGTCAGAAGTTTATGGAACTTACATATACCATATTCAAGAGATTTGAAAAGGAGAAGGGTAAGAACTAAAGAGATAAAGGTACAAACGAGAGACAGGTCATTCAAAATATAAAACTCAGAGGCTAGCAAGTATATGGTGAGATAATCAAATTCATCAGTAATAGGATTTACTAAACTTACCATTCCAAACAAGGCTTAGCATTGATGGGAATACGGGAATATGGGAACCATGGTGAAGTCCTTCTGGAAACCACTCTGGCTAAAATGAACCAAATGCTGTGCAGTGTAGCTTAGGGACTAGCAACCCACCTCCTAGATGGATATCAAAGGGGAAAAACAGGCAGATATGTGCAGTGACAATTAAATGTGGCATCTTTTAATATACAAGGGAATTTGAGGCAATCAAGTCAGCTGGGAGTCCAAGTAAAACATTGTTAATGGCCTTTTAGAACATTTTGACACATTTAGAAGAAACCAAGTAAATCTATCCAGGGCAACATATCTAGATCCTTTCAAACAGTGCTGAATGAATGAAGGTAGTAACAAAACATTTACAGCATAGTACCATTTGTATCCATTAAAATATACATAATTCATATTTTAAGGATATATTTTTATATATAACAATTCATTTCAAAAATGCTTGAATGGATGCCTGTTTGTTGGTGAGGTGGGAAATCTGAGCAAGAATTGAGGATGATAGGGAAGGAAAAACCAAAAAGAGGGAGAAAAGGAGTGGATGGGGAGGTACAAGTTGAGGACCTTGCATGGACCAAGATGGATGACAATGTGTTACAATTTCTTCAGTTCCCACTAGGAAAAGTTCAGTCACATAAAGATACCCATCAGGTATTGCAAAGATCTTGGGTATTTATCTTTTTTCCTTCCTTCAGGCGGTCCATTTAGTCATTTTCCCTCTATGTCTGGTCCTTATTTCAGATCCTCAGGTGGCTCAACCAACCTTCAGAGGGACAACGGGGAGTAGGGACTGTCACTGTATGCAGATGCTCGCCTTTAAACCTGACTAGGCAGAGAACATTCACCTCCAGACCATGTTGTTGTCTATCCCTGCTTCCTTTACTTCAGGAGTGAATGAACCAGATGGAGCAGAAGGATACAACAAACTGGATGCTTTAAATATATGTTTATTTATTTGAAAAAACAACAAAGAGAAGGGGAGAGACAAACAGGTCTTCTGTCCACTGCTTCACTCCCCAAATGACTGCAACCAGGAGCCTTGAACTCCATCCGGGTCTCGAAAATACATGGGAGAGTTCCCAGTACTTGAGCCAACTTCCACCACTTTCCCAGGTGCATTAGCAGGAAGGTGGATCAGTAGTGCATCCAGGACTTGAACCAACCCTCTGCTATGGGATGCTGGCCTAGCAAGTGGCAATTTAATCTACTCTGCCACAAGACCCTCTCCCAAACTGGATTTTTTAATTTCTTAAAGTGTGTGTGTGTGTGTGTGTGTGTGTGTGTGTGTTTTCCCCTGGGAAAGGAGTCACAGAGCCAACACTGTAATATACTGGAGGGATCATGGTTCTAAGACTGGATAGTACTTGCCTCGTTTTATGCCATAATAAACCTTCACGTAATTCTTACATTGGTTATGATGACAAACAGTATACTCTATAGAAACAAAATGAAATTTTGCCACATGGAGGGTCATCCAAAATATTGTTTGGAAAGTAAACCTCCCAAGCACATTCTCACATGAAGTTTATTTACAGCTCTTGCAGCTATCCATAACAAAGACAATTAAATTAACTAGGTCAAGAGACCCTTTGAACTGAAGAACTCTATTATAAAATTAAAGTTTGTGGAAAGTGCCCCTCACCAGCCCTTCTCACATGAAATTGATGGAGAAGCTTTCTGGGTTTGTTACAATTCAAAAAGGATTAATAGCTTTCATGTTGGAGAATATTACACAGAAAGAGGGCACATAGTTTAAAAGACTTCGCCCATGTAAATGAGGACCAATTTCATTGTTTTATTTTAGGTATCGTGGTTCTTTTACAGAATCAATAGATAGGAGCTTGGGAATGGGGGAGGTAACTGATCCCAGAGAAGCATATTCTGACTGCACCACGATGGTGTATAATTTGCTCTGTCAAAGCCAGAACAGTCAATAAGTCAAGATGTGGCTTTCGCTGTGTCTCAGAGTAAACACTGGATTTCTTCATTAACTGATCAAATACAGAGTTCAAATGGAACCGCAGTGTTCTTTTGTGTGGGATAAAATAATGGATTACAACAAATATTGCAGGGTTTTGGATGCTACTCTGAGCACAGACGTTAGCAAGACATTTTCTTTGTCAACCTCAGATCACGCTGGTATACTCACAAAAGAGCCTGCATTTCATTAGGTCTCCTTTCTGACTCAAGAAAAGAGAATGTGTCCCTTGGGTCCAGTAGCAGTCAGTGTAGCTTGACAAGAGCATTTAGCCTGGGGTTCTGCTTCTCTGAGGTTGGTGATGTGGCACCTGTTATAGATTCGTTTCCTTCCTTTTTTTCTTCCTTCATTCCTTCCTTCCTTCCCCCCTTCCTTCCTTCCTTCCTTTTTATTTCCTGTCTCTCCTCTATCTTCCATTTTTTTCTTTCTCTCTATTAATTCAGATGCTTTTTTATGGATATTTTCTCTTAGTAACAGTTTAAATTCCCAGTGAATTAACTAAACATGTATTTCCAATTCAGATCTCTGTCCTTTCTACTTGCTTCTTGGCATCTCTACCTAGCTATCTAGTATTGAACAGTTCTAATACCGACCAGTTATATTATCAGTCTCCTCAAATGCATCTCTCTCTTATATTTTACCCAGTCTCTATCCACCCACTGCCCCAGTCTGTAACTGTAGGAAACCATCTAGGCTGCCCTCATTTTCTCACATTTTTTCTCAAGCAGCCTATCTCCATGCCAGACACATAATGTTAGACAGCCTGGGTTCATACCCCACCTCCACCACTCTGACCTTGGTCAGGTTACATAAAATCCCTAACCTTTTTTCCCTCACTGTGAATTAGCCATTGTAATGATATTTACCTCATAGTAGGTGTCTCATAATGTTTCAGTAGCAAAAGATGACACTTCATGGAAAGTACTTAACACAGTGCCTAACTTCTACATATGAACCAGTTTTGTTTTATGTTCTTGCAATGGTATGTTTTTAAACATTTTTTTATTTAAAAGTCAGAGTGACACACACACACACAGAGAGAGAGAGAGAGAGAGAGAGAGAATTAATACACTGGTTCACTCCCCAAATCATCACAACTGAGGAAGTCAGGAGCCTGGGACTCCATCCCAGTCTCCCACATGGATGGCAGAAACGCAAGCACTTGGGCCATCATTTGCTCTTTTCCAAGTGCATTAGCAGGTAGCTGGATCAGGTTCAGAGCACCCAGGACTCAAGCCATTGCTGTGATATGCATTGCAGGTGACAGCTTAACCCAGTGCACCACAACACCAGCCCCTCCAATTGTCTTTTAAATGTTTTGTCTACTTTATTGACATGTCTGCTCTGATATCACCTCCTGGATTTTATCATCCCTTACAAGTAAGTAGTTTCCTATCTGACCTCTGCCCCCTAAGAGATACCCACCACTAACTGCTTTGTATTATCTCTCTTAAAGCCTAATACATCCATGGCTTTAAACCATGTGTTGTGTTACTACAACTGTACAGACCTTGCGTGCAGGTGTTTGGCCTAAAGGTTAGGACTCTGGTTGAGATGCCTGTATCCCAAACTGAAGTGCAAAGATTCAAATCCCAACTCGTTTTCTGATTCCAGCTTTCTGGTAATGCCCTGAGAGGCAGCCCAAGTAGTTGGTTCCTTTCAACCCAAACGGGAGAACCATATTGAGATCTCAGCTCCCAGTTTTGGTCTGGCTCGGTGCCAGCTAAGAATTGACTAATAATAGAGTTCTGTCTCTCTGCCTTTCAAATAAATAAAACATATAACTAAAAAGTTTAAAAATAAATAAAGTACTGACTTTTAATAAAGGCATATAAGGAACTTTACAGTGCCCACAATTAATATCCAGCTTATCTTCTACTTCTTCCCCAATTAGCTCTGTGTTCCAAACACAAAGAATCTTGGGTAATCTCATGAACATGCTCTTTTGTGCTACCCTTTCCTACATAGCGTTATGCATAACCTGACTTCATCATTACTTGCTCAATGAAGACTTCAACCTCCACAGGCAGGGCTAGCTACCTCTTTCTCCAGATTGCCAAAGCTCTTTTCACTTGCCACTATTGCATTGTGATTGTTTGCACTGGCTCTCTCATTTAAAGATTTATTCTTCCTGACCCCGTGTCTAACATAAGCATGTTCTGGCTCTGAAGATCTACTATGTCTGTTTTTCTCAACAGTCTTGATGCCCCCCACCCCCACCTGCCATTTGTCACATCAGCTCCATCACCCAATTTTTCATCAATCATATTAGAATTTTACAAATTCTAGCCTTCATTTATAGCACTCAAAGATTAAACTATCCACCCAGTCAAGGCAATTTGAAAAATAAATAATCAATGTTAAGGAACATGCAACTTAGAAATTCCTGAATTCTTTTCAGAGATTGAAATATTTATCTATCACTCTTTAATAAGAATAGAGTCTATTGTATGTTACTTTAAATTTTCCAAAGCATTTCTGTACACATTTCATCTTCTCGACAGGTCTCAGTGGTATACAGGGCAAACATTATTATCTCTACTTTACTGATGAAGAAATTGAGGCTCATGGAGGTTAAATGATTTTTCAAGGTTACAGAGCTAGTGAATAGCATATTCAAGAAACCACATCATCTGATTGATAATGTACTATTCTTTCCATATTTTTTTTCTCTTGGACTTACATTTATGTATTTCTGCTTCTGTGTGCCATGCCATCATTAGGGCTTTCATAAGAACTGCGTGTGTTAGTGGAGATTTTGCTAAGTATTCAGAGAGACTTTTAAAAACATTTACATATGTCTAAACTGGGATTCTGTCATGATAATAAAAACACAGGCTCATTATAAGAAATTTGGGCAATGAAAGTCCTTAAAAGAAAGGAAAATTAAAGTCTAATTTTACTACTTAGCAGCAGACTACTGATGTTTTGATTAGTTTCCTTTCTTTTTTTTCTGTAGTTGATTCATTTTGTTTATTATGGCCATACTTGTGTTCAATACTTTCTTCTGATCTTCTTATTTTGTAATGAGTACTCAAATTTTGAGAGAAACAGGATGACTAATATTATTAATGTTTAAGAACATTCTAATTTGAGGCTGGTGTTGTGATACAGCAGGTTAAGCTGCCGCTTACAACAATAGCATCCTGTATCCCCATGTCAGAGGACTGGTTCAAGTCACTGAATCTTCCAGTTCTGATCCAGCTCCCTGATAAGGTGCCTGGGAAAGCAGTGGAAGATTGCCTGAGTAACTTGGATCCTGCCACCACATCGGAAGCCCAAATGGAATTCTAGGCCCTTACCTTTTACCTGAACCAGCCTAGACCACTGCAGCCATTTGGGGAAGGAACCAGAAAATGGAACATTGATCTCTCTGTTTCTTACTCTGCATTTCAAATAAAATAAATAAATCTTTAAGAAGAGAATATTTTATATGACTACAACAAAATGTAGTTATTTACTTGTTTTTGGTCATTTTTCATAATTTGCTATTATCTCCCAATTACTGTATTTCTCTTACTATTCCTTTTAACACTGGATATCATATCCCTAGATAAGGAGTAGAAATTAAATACAATTTGCTTTACTTAGACCTGTGTGTCTGAGTAGCAAAGTTCAAACCTGAAGACAAATGAACAAATTGGTACTCTATAAAAGTCAGAACATTATAATATGGGGTATAATACAACCTCAGTTAGAGTAGGTCAAGTGGGTATTAAGCTCCTCTCTGACTCATTTTGACAGATCAGTTGGTACACATCAACAAGCTATGCTATAACCATTGAGGTGCTCAAAAGACATGGAAGATACTATTTAGATTTCAGTTCAGATCACCAGCCTCATCTTCTCAGGTGACATGTGTCCCATGAATTTCTGGATACTCAGTTTGGCTTTCAAAATTTTTATTAAAACAATTAACTTTATTCAAGTGCCTTGTCTCCTTCTCCTGTGTCCTCCAAAAGTGGAGATGTACTATTCCAATGTTTCTGACAATATCACAGAAGTAGGAAGTTAGTTGATGAATATCAGTCTAGATCAGAACTTACAAGATATCTACTTCACAAAATCAAAGTGGAACCAGACTGTTTTATTCTGAATCCTAGGTATTTGCAATAATTAGCTATTTGACATGAGACAAATTCCTTAATCTTGCAACTTGGTAGTTTTTTCTGTAAAATGTTGATAATAGAACCTAGTTTATAGGACTATTGTGAGAGTTAAAAGTGGTAATTTATGTAAAGTACATAGATCAGTGTCTGAACTGTACTATGTCCTAAATACATACCAGCTATTCTTAGTTTTATCATTTCATTTTATGGAAGCAGTAACTCTGGCCCAGGGTTAATAATTCAGGTCCAACTATTTTTATATTAAAATGAACGTACTGACCATTCATTTTCAAGACGTTCCCAGCTTGGATTGGTAGAAAATCATTGTATGAGTTAGAAAGTTTTGCTTTCTATTTTTCAAACTTGGTATCTTCAAATTTAGCTCCTTCCTGAATTTTCAAACCCTTGTGTATTACAGAGGAAATTGAATCAATACATTTCTTATTCACTATCCTTAACTCATCAAACTATCATTAAAGTTATTTCATGTCTGGGGCAGACTTGTGTGCCTCCGTGTATGGAGGTAACCATGTCTTCTCTTCCTAAACCAATAAATCCTTTCCAGTCAGCCATAAATAGCAACGAAATGCCAAGAGATAGAAGCAACTCCAAATTCACAAGGATTGAAAATCAAGGCAGCATGTTCTGGGCAATCCACATTCCCTCATTCTGATTTAGCAACCCTTGATTGTCAATGATAAGCATTTCTACCTTGGAATGTGTGTCTTGTCCAACCAATATTTATTGAGTGTCCACTATTTATGTGGCACAAATCTGCCACAAAAGGAAACATAAAAAGTCCTTTTTTTCTGTTCCACACTGATTGTGAACATCTTTTGAATCAACATCGAGACTCTTCCACATGGGAAATGAGGATTTCAGAAGGGCATTTATTGGGTTAGTTAGTTAGTTAGTAGTCTTGTCTTCTGATTGGAAATAAGGATTTTGAAAGGGCATTTGAGTTAGTTTGTCTTTTCAGTGACCCAGCTTTGAGTCCATGATCTTTCATTCTGCTTCCTCCAGCTAATTTCTGCGTGATTTTGGTCTTGCCAAATACACACCAATTTGGATTCCATCATTCAGTCTTCACTAAGATTCTTCATCTGGCTTTGCACTGTTTGACACTGCTGGTTCTGATTCCAGTTCAAAATAGGTCTTCTCAGTCCTCTAGTTCTGACAGGCTAACTGCCGGTGGGAAGCATACTCCTGTATCGAATATGCACACTCCTGGAACACATACCAAAAAAATGGCAGCAAGCGTTTTAGGCAGAGGAGCACTCGAAATAGCAAGAGAGGAAGGAAATGGAACATGGGAATCTCTCATAACATTCCTAAGTGGTTAGTGCTTTGTTTGATTCTGAAGAACTAGCAATTTGAATAATATAGTCAAAAGAAGAGATATATAGTATTTCTAAGGTTGTGAGCTCAGTAGGTTCCCCACAGAATTATGTGACCTGAGAGATAGACATATTGTTCATAGACATGCACCCGGAAATCCTTGATACACATCTGAAACCTTATTTAGCTTGCCTGAGCCTCAGTTTCTTCAACTGTGAAATTAAGGCCTAACTTATAGGACTTTTGTGAGAATAAATGATTACTTTGGATGTGTTTCATTAGAGCTTATTAAATATTCTATTAATATTGGCTATAAATACAATAATGTATTTGTCTCAGAGTAATAGGATGTTGAACTGAATCCTAAATAGAGACCCTGGAGGAGGAATATAGTTAAAGGAGTCATCTATTGTATGTATACAGAGAGATCTTGGTTCCTTGAATTTTTACTTCCTAAGCTGTGGAGATAGGTAGACACGGTTACAGCTGACTGCGGAGCAGGTGTGACTCTATCTACGCACATATAAATAAGCTGGAGGATTTAATTAAAATGCTGGACCAAACCAGGGCGTCTGATTAGCAGCAGCACCCAGGCTGAGGTCGGCCTTTCAACCTGCATGCTGCTAAGAAACACAGCTCTGCTACCAGTGAATTAAAACATCAAGAAAGAGAAAGAACTCAGACAGGCAGTGCCTGGTGGAACTGTGCTCAAAAATCCAACATATAAATGAGAACATTTCCCTTTAAATTCTTTGAAGTAAACAGCACAATGTGCCAAATACATAGAAATTTACTTTCAGTTCACTTTGGATGCAAACATAAACTCACTGTAGCAATAAGGGCTCCTATTTAATTTGGGAAGGGCACAGGGACTGTCATGTGGTTTTGGTTTTGGTTTTCTTATACTGATACTTTCTTTTTTGAGATGATGAAATTTCATAACCAACACTATGGTAGTATGTAGAAGATAATAGGCTACCCACTGAGTAAATGAATTTAGGATTTAAAATAACCAGAACTTCAAAATAGAGTTGCAGCAGAGATCCAAAAACAAGCTGTAATTTTGGCATAAGACATAGTAAGAGAAACACAGGTGTTTGGTACTTTTCATGGTGAGGATTTTTAATTTCTTCTGCAGGCACATTTTGTTGTTTTGAATTTCCCTATGTGCATATATACCTATATATTTGTATCTATCCATATATGTATATGTAAATATTTACAAATGGTACATGTAAAATAGGTCACATATTTTCCCAAGTATTAATTATCTATTATAAGAAAGTAAAGAAAAACAGCACAAAATTCAAATTGGGGAAAGTGTTTGAAAGCAAAAAAAGTCCTAGAGTGTGTGATTCCCCACAGTTTCTTGCCTCTGGGACCGTTGCATCTCTGCCATAAAATACTTGCCTGAAATTTGTTCTGCATGTCAGTCTTATACTAGACCCTGGAACATCTGATTCCTTAGTAAAACAGACAACCCCATGACAGTACTTGTTTCAGAAGAAGCAGAACTAACCAATGATCAGCCTTACAGAAAGCATTTTCTGAGTGCTGAATCTCATTCGTGAGCTTCTAATGGTCTGGTCTTAAGTCTTATCCAGACCTCCAACCACCAGGGGAAATCCTCTAGACAAACTATGTAAGAAGCCACACTAGAAAATTGTTGGAATAGATATGAAGGAAATCAACCCACTGTATGTACTATAATACTATTATAGCCTGCAGAAACAGCAAAAACAATGAAAGCAAGTGAGGAAACTATATACCATGATCAGCAATAGAAAAGAGTCCTAGGTTAGTTTAAATATAGAATAAATTCTGTAGAAGTAACCATAGGAAGGTTTGACCAAATTATAAAAGAAAATTTATGACCTATTAAAAACTTTGGAAGTATCTACTAGGCTCATAGATACCAAATTTCAGATATCTAAAGTGTTTTTTGCCACCATTACATATTACCATTTATTTGATATTTTTTCCTCAAAGTAGTTTTAGACTTAGTGTTTTTCAAGTAAGCAATGGCATATTGCTCATTTTGAGCAACAAGGTATATGGAATTACAGTTTTAAAATCCTAGGTATATTTTTTTCCTAACACAAATCACAATAAATACAAAGCTTTTTAGATTTAAAAATTGCGCATCATGTAACTCATCTTGTTTTTAAGATTTATTTGTTTGAAAGGCAGAGTTACAGAAAGAGAGAGGGAGAGACAATGGGAGAGATATCTTCCACCTACTGGTTCACTCCCCAAAGGGCCACAACAACTCGGGGGGGTGGGCCAGGCCAAAGCCTGGAGCCTGGAGCTCAGTTTGGGTCTCCTACATGAGTGACAGAGGCCAAGCACTGGAGCATCTTCTGCTATTTTCCAGGTGCTTTGGCAAGGAGCTAGAGCAAAAATGAAGCATCTGGGACTCTTACTGGCACTCATATGGGATGCCCATATTGCAGACAGTGGCTTAACCCACTGCACCACAATGCTGGCCCTGTAATTCATCTTCTATATCATCAGAAAATACTGGTACCATAAATTAGGAAATATAGCTATAGGAGATGAGCAACATGAAAAGCTTTATAAACATGAAAGTGACAACATTAGATATATATTTTAGAAAGACAACTGACATCGAACAGAGACAAAGTTAAAGGTAAAAGTGCAAGATTATTAGAATTTGGACAATGTCCATGAAAATGCAAAGGAAGAAAAAGAGTTTCCAGGGATTTAATTGTTTAAATACAGGGGACTTGGTGACTAATGCATGTAGGAATTTAAAATGGAGGAGGAATTTATATTGACTATAAAGAGGTAGCTTAGCTGACTGCTGTCTGTGGTCACTATTTCAGTAAGCTAACGTAGAGAACATGAAAAGATTTTATATTAAAATATGTGGACTATAAAGAGATAGCTTAGCTGATTGCTGTCTGGTAGTCACTACTTCAGTAAACTAAATTAAAAAAACATGAAAATATTTTATTTTAGAATATGTGCATTAGAGGTCTAGTTGTACACATTGAATTTTGGAGTACCTTTGAGCTGTCTGTTTAGTAGAAATAAATTTTTATTGGATGTAAATGTGTTTTCAAGAAAGCAGTCTAGGATGGAGTTAAGTTTGTGGAGTTGATATATGTATATATGCTGATCTATATATGTTATATATATGTTGATACACACACACACACACACACACACACATATATATATATATATATATGCAGTTGATCAGTTAGAAGTTAAACTAAGCCTTCAAGGAGAAATGTGCTTCATGGAACTTAAAAGCAAGGCAGAAGAATGGAAATCAAGAAGACTGAAGAAGGACTTGAAAAGTTGTTCTTGGAATCCATTGAAGAAGGAAGTTGATAAGAGACTGCTTAGAAAGTCAAGTGTCAAAAAGTTGAGACTGAAAATAAGTCAGTGGATTTGGTCATTAGAATATTAGTGTTCTGTAATTGAGCGATTTGCATAGTTGCTGGAGTAGAAGTTGCATTCTTCTGAACTGAATAGTAATTGCAATCTAAACAAATGGAGATGATAATTTAGCCCTATGTTTCTCAACCAGAGATGGTTTTGCCTCCCAGGAGATATTTTGCCATACTTTATCTGGAGTTATCTTGATTGTTAAAGTGGGGAAAGTGCTACTAACATCTAGTAAGTAGACTAAGAATGCTGGTAAACAACGTACAATACACAGGACAGCTCCCACAACAATAGCTGACCTACCATGTCGTTAGTACCAGGTTGAGCAATTCTATTTTAGACCAGGATTTTATAGTCTGTTAAGTGAAGAGAAACAGGATAGTAGGTTGTTAGAAGGGAAAAATAACAAGTTTTTTCTTAGAAAAGTGGAATTTGGGCATAAGAAAATGAGAAGGCGAGAAGGTCAAAGAGAGAAAAGTGAAAAGAAAGAAGAGTTGGTCAGTTTGATGGAACAGAAAAGAATATATTCCCAACCATTAATTGAGGGAGAAAATGTGGACAGCCAAAGGGATTTTCGCCACTGTCCTTCCTCTTCAAAGATAGGAAAGGAGGCAAACATCAGGGGAAAACATGGATACGGATACAGATAAGAAGCAGATGAGAGAATATAAGGGGAGATTATGCCTGGGAACCTGGAGGCTGAGTCATCAGGGACTTGAGAGAAGAACGTAGCTAATGACAAATAGTCCTGAAGGACAATAGTAACACTTTGTGAGGTAAAACATTGGGATTGCAAGAGATTTGTAATTGTGAAACCGCACTGGCGAATCAGCTGGATTTCAAAATTACAAATCTGTATGGGAACCAACTTACATGTGTATTATGATTCTGTTAGGTAACACTCAGCAACCCAAGAACAGAATCAAAGAAAACAGATGTCTTAGGATAAAGAACTTCCCAGAAAAGTTCAGTACCACAGAAGACTGTGGTAAGCACATGGGTTAAAATATGTTTGGAATGATTATCACCAATACAAGTGATGTTTTGAAAGTGGTTGTATATTCCCAAGTATCCAGGCTATTAATGGTTGTTGGTTAATTTAAAATAATCCTTCAGACTCAGAGATAGAATCTTTTGCTAATTACTGTTCAGCAATAGCTTTTATTCCTCTCCTTTTCTGTATAGATGCAAAATAAATCAGGGATAATTAGATGATGAAGCTGATAAGCTACACTGAGTTTAGTTAGAAGGCTCTTTCACTCATTATTCATCTTTTACTCTATGTTCATTCTTATTGCATTTTAGTTTTTGTAAAGTGAGAACCTCAGATTCCCTGTTCATTTCCACTCTCCTCTATATGTCTTAATTCTCTGTTTTTCCTCATTTTATTACTGGTGCTTCATTTGCTCCTTGCCCGGAGTCTCTAGGCTGTTTTTGGCTCTGATTTCCACATTGGATGACTTATTAATGAACCCAGCTCATTTTGTGGGGAGTGCTACATCCTTAAGACATTTACAAAAACAACCAGCAAATTCTCTGTTGTAATTAGGTCATATAATTCTAGAAAATTTCTTTTGTTGACTGATTCTATAGACTCATCATGGTCTTTTAGTGCTATTTTTTCCTAGCACAAAGATAATTACTTTTATTACCATCCTCAAATAACAATGCCACTTTCCTCCATTCTTTGTCGGGAGTTGTCCATTAGCTCACTGACACCAGAGTTTCTAAAGTGTTGTTTTTGTCCATAATTTATTTACCCCTCAAAATTTAAGCTGAGTTGCAAGCATCTGTTTTTCAGCTCAGATCAGCTATTTCCTAACCCAGATCCTTTATATTTTCAGTTGAGCATTTGGAAGTTCATGTACATTCTAGATTGTGTGGAGATGAGCCAGGTTGAAGGCATGAACCTGTAAATTGGTTCAATAATATTGTTTAACTGCTCACTTGTGTTGATTTAGTTACTCAGTAATCTGCCCCTTTTCTGTTTTCTCAAACTACAGCAAGGTGCTTGAGGGTTTTATCCAAATGATTACCTACCACATTATTGCAGATCAAAGCTTAGTAAGTATGCTCTTTAAGTTTTCTTAAACCATGGAATAGCTATTTATAGAAGGGCAACTATGAAACAATTCCAAATATAAAGTTTTGTCAAATAAGTCTCTTAGCCAACCTAGCAGATAAACTTCCTCGAATCAGAGTTATGAAATTGTTCAAGAGCTATTAAACACAAACTGAAGTTCCTATTTTTCCATGGACTCACCTGGGATTCCATTTATTATTTTAAGACGTAAGACAGACATCTAACTTTGATAGTATATTTTCAGTTTAGCAATCACAGTGAACATTTGCTCCATTTTGACCAGTCAAAATTATCACTCAAGGGCAGGCGCCGTGGCTTAACAGGCTAATCTTCCACCTTGCGGCGCCGGCACACCGGGTTCTAGTCCTGGTTGGGGCGCCGGATTCTATCCCGGTTGCCCCTCTTCCAGGCCAGCTCTCTGCTATGGCCCGGGAAGGCAGTGGAGGATGGCCCAAGTGCTTGGGCCTTGCACCCTCATGGGAGACCAGGAGAAGCACCTGGCTCCTGGCTTCGGATCAGCACGATGCACCGGCCACAGCGGCCATTGGAGGGTGAACCAATGGCAAAAAGGAAGACTTTTCTCTCTGTCTCTCTCTCTCTCACTATCCACTCTGCCTGTCAAAAAAAAAAATTTATCACTCAAACCCATGCATGTGTATCCTTTATTACTGAAACCATAATATCTTTAGGTAACTTATCTTCAGAACTTGCCCTAATGGATTTAAGCCAGTCTTCACACACACTCCTACCACTGGCCACGAAGTGTGAGATATTTGCTCAATTCTTATGGGAAGGGTGTTTCTGCTTTATTCCTTGGGATCTACTACAAGAGAAACTTCGTTTGTGTTGTGCTAAATGAGGGACTATAGTAGTTAGGAACAGAAACTCTGAGGAACTATTTACCTGTCTTTAAATCATGACTTTTCTACTTTATATGACTTTAGACAAGTTATTTAATTTCTATGTCCCTTAGTTTTCTCATATGTAAAATGGGGATTTTTTTTTTAATTTTAACTTTTATTTTTTGATAGAGTTAGTGAGAGAGAGAGAGACAGAGAGAAAGGTCTTCCTTCCGTTGGTTCACCCCCAAATGGTTGCCACAGCCAGTGCTGCGCTGATCCGAAGCCAGAAGCCAGGTGCTTCCTCCTGGTCTCCCATACGGGTGCAGGGGCCCAAGCACTTGGGCCATCCTCCACTGCCTTCCCGGGCCACAGCAGAGAGCTGGACTGGAAGAGGAGCAACTGGGACCAGAATGTGGCACCCATATGGGATGCCAGCGCCACAGGCGGAGGATTAACCAAGTGAGCCTGGGATTTGTTTTAAGGGATACCTGACCTAATACTACTTCAGCATGGAAAACAAGACCTGGCATATAAGAAAACATAGTTTTAGGAGGCTACAGGCAGACATACTATGGGCAAACTTTCCTAAGGCAGGGAAGAAAATACGGAAGGTCGAAGTAGACAGTTGGACCTCAATGGTGGCATTAACCCCTTCTGAAGACTCCTATCCCTGGAGTTTTCAGCTATGAGTCATAAATTATGACTTCACTGATTAAGGCAGTTTGAGTTGAGCTTTCTGTCACTTAACAGCCTAAATATCCCTGACAATCTGGTGAAATGTCACCAATTTTAATTCAGTAAGTACTATAAAGCTTCTATTTGCTTTGTATATAAAAGTAAATACTGCACCAACACTATGTCACATTTAATAGATGTTTATTCAGTTCCTAGTGAATACCAGTCACTGTGCAGTCATTCAAAACATCTTTTGGAATACTGGATAGAATGACATACAGTTACATAAATAATTATAACTCAGCATAGAATGATATTAGCTCCCTAAGATAGACATATGTAAGTTGCCTTAGAAATTCTGATGAGTCAGGTATAGAGTAGGGTTATTCAGTAAGTCTTCTTGAGGCAGGACCATTTCAAAGACTCATAAAACAATAATCTCGAGATGTTGTTCATTTCTTCACTTATTCAAGAAATATTCACTGAGTACCTGCTCTGTACCAGACTTTGTGCAGTAAGCCGGAGATAAAATTTTGAGCAAAATCAGTATAATTCCTGCTCTCATGAAGCATCAGTGGAGAAGAAAAACCACTAATAAAAGAATGAGCACAATAATGGTACAAATGCAACTGTAAATGCTGTAAAGAAGTGAACAGAATCCAAAGAGTATAGCTAAAGTAAATGTGATATATGTAAATATACTATACACATTCTATAGGTAAAAAAAAATCATATCAATGGATTGATTTGCTCAAGATCTCTATCTAGTATGATATCATAGCCAGAACTAAAATCCAGAATTATTGAACTCTTACCTACTGCTTTCTCCATTACAATAAGCATTGTGCCCTTAGATCAAGTTATTATTTTTTGTTTGGAATGATCTTTGACTAATCATAATTCATACTGAAGATTTTTATCCTCAAAAAATATGACAGAGGGCAGCGCCGTGGTGCAGTAGGTTAATCCTCCACCTGCGGCGCCAGCATTTCATATGGGCTCCAGTGCTAGTCCTGGCTGCCCCTCTCCTAATCCAGCTCTCTGCTGTGGCCTGGGAAAGCTGTAGAAGATGGCCCAAGTGCTTGGGCCCCTGCACCCACATGGGAGACCAGGAAGAAGTACCTGGCTGCTGGCTTCAGATAGGTGTCGCTCTGGCCGTTGTAGCCATCTGGGGACTGAACCAATGGAAAGAAGACCTTTCTCTCTGTCTTTCCCTCTCACTGTTTGTAACTCTGCCTCTCAAATAAATAAATAAATAATCTTTAAAAAGTGTGAAATATGACATCTGTATCTCCTGACCAATTAAAACAAGTGCCTTAAAAATAGCTATTGAAGTTACAGTTTATCTGCAGTAAGGTGGGAATGTCATCCAGCTAGGATAAGATAATTTGCAGTAGAAGAAGAAAAGTTAAGTTGGGGGGGGGAGGGGTACAAGGGAAAGAAAAACATCTGTAATACATTTTCAGAACTAAATTAACGTCATTTACAGTTGTGCCGGCCAGATTCCTTGCTTTTCCTTGACAGACTGACAAAGAATGAAAACCAATACAAATTATGCCTACTAGAGGTCACACGTGGCTTAACTGGACTCTAGTTGAAGTGTTGACATGTGGCAATTTTGTAGAAATAAATGATCATTATAAAGGGCATGATAGTCCACACAAATAGGCAATTAGCATGTGTCACCACTGGTTTCTGGTGGAAATATCTTAATAGACAACAAATAATAAAAGTTAGTGTTTTGAGACCAGCTCAGTTAATTAGTTTCTTGTTGTTTCTCAGGGACCAAAGTAGACCATTTTAATTTTGTTTTTCTACGCCTTTACATCAGATACCACTGTTCCCCATGGGCAGAGTTAAGGTCCCTTGTATTTTCTTTGGCTCCTCACTTCCTTGAGAAGAGCTTTAAAAATGTCCTTACCATTTTAACACCTTCATTGCAAAATAGATTTTGCTTTTTTATTGCATTTTCATGCTCAAGGTATCCCAAAGCAATTTACAGTAATGAGTTTCAAACCTGGATTGACGGTGACTCAGTAGGCAATCATGTTAGCCATCACATATTCAAGGTTAGCTTACACCCAGCTCTGAAATTAAAATCCATCTCATCAGAAGAGGCATTGTCTCATAGGAGACTTAGGTAATTCTCTCTCAATCTTTCCCCCAACCCCCAAACTTGCTGGTCAAGCACTGACCATTGTCAGAGATACAAATCTTATAGGAATATTTGATGATTTAAAGTTGAGATTGAAAAGTGCTTAGAGCATCTTTGAAAAAGTCAATGCAGAGAACCAGGTAAATGCAGCTTATGCTGGGTATGCTATCAGTGCTACCAGTGCCTCCAATTGTTGAGCTAGCTTCAAGAGGCCTAGAGACTTGAGTAACTTCCCTTTAACACGCTATACCTTACTGGGAGAGTTCCCAGAGAACTCTTCTCCATCCTAGTCTTTTATAGTATGCATTGCATTGACCTTTTTACTTGCTTATATCTTTCAGTAATGGCAAACTCTGAGAGCCACAACTTTGCCATCTTGTTCATTGAGCTCACAGTACCTACTACATTGCACAACTACAGTAGTTTGTAGATGAGTGTCTGTAAGAAGGAACGAAAAGGAAAAGATGGATTTAAGATAAATGGAATAAAAGTAAAGGAGGGGTGAAAAGCAGTAAAGAGAGGCAGAAAAGGAAGATAAAAATCATTTTATGCATATGGAATAAGATGATTGGTCTGATGCACCAAAGCCAATCTGGAATATTCAGGGCGTAAATAGCAATAAATTTATCTGCTTTATCATCTTGTCTTATTTGGGATGCTGTAACCAAATGCCATAGACTGGTGGTTACAGACAACAGAAGTTTATTTCTCACAGTTCTTGGAAATCTAAGTCTAAGGTGGTGAGGACCTGCTTCTACATTCACAGAAGGCCATCTTCTCATTGTAACCTCACCTGGTGTAGGAGGAAAGGGAGCTTATTGGAGTAATATTTCTTAAGGGCACTTATCTGACTTGTCGGAGTTCCACACTCATTACCTCACCACCTCCCAGAGGCCTCATCTCCCAGTGTAATCACATTGATGATTGGTGTTCAATATTTGAATTTGGAGGAAAATACACATTTGGTCTAAAGCATTATTTTGTTCTTAATTCATGAATCTCTTCTATCACAACTCTGATGAGATGTCTTTCAGCTTTTGATTAAACTTTACAACTTCCCAAGTTAACCCTTTATATCTTTTAAAATCCCTAATTATTGGGGCATGTTTCTCCAAAACTACAACATTTAAGCATTTGTCTCAGTTTGCATCTCTAGCATCCAACAAGAGTAATTGAACTCCTTTTGTACATGAGAGTCTTCAGACATTTGAAAGTTCTTTCAAGATCTATCCTGGTCACTATCTGGTCATTGTCTTTTGGGTCCCTCTGCCTTCTCTTGAGTAATGCGTGTGTCTTTGCAAAGACTTCTATAGATATGCATTTACCAAAGAGTATATGGCATCATGTCTGTCTTGATTAGAACCCTCTATTTATATTTAATTTCTTCCTTGATTTCTTCTGAGCTTGTAGTTCTTTAAAACTTCAAATCTCTTTTTAGATTAATTTTTGTGAAGTCATGAATCCTGCTTGCTGTATTTGCAATAGAGGATTTTTTTTTATTTTGTTTGATTTGTGTTTTTATAATGTGGTTTTTTGCCTTAATATCAATTTTATTTTCCCTTGGTTATTTGAGCTTTTCATTTGTAATGACTGATTTTTTTAAATGAACTGATTTGATCTTTCATTTCGTTGAGGGTGCCAATCAACCCAAATTAGTCTTAGAACAAGACAGGATAGAAATAAAACAATGAAAATGCTTCACTTTGTGCTAGATGTTGAAGAACTGAATAAAGTATCCATCACAATAAAAATTACAGACTACTTGGGGCTGGTGTTGTGGAGTAGCTATTTAAGATGCTGTGATACCAACATCTCATATGGGCGCTGGTTCATATCCCGACTGCTCTGCTTCTGACCCAGCTCCTCCATTTTAATGGCCTAGGAAAGGAGCAGAGGGTGGCCCAGGTATTTGGGCCACTGCCACTCATGTTGGAGACCTAGAAGAAGCTCCTGGCTTCTGGCTTCAGCCTGGCCAAGTCGGGTAGTGAAAGATTCTCTCCCCCCGCCTCCCCCCCCAACATTCCCCTCTTCCCTGCTCTCTCAGTAACTGATTTTCAAATCAACAAATATTTTTTTAAAAAATCAAGATAAAATTTCATTGTCTCAATACAATAGAAGTTTTTCACATAGATAACAGTTTGGCAACAGCTGCAAGCGACGAGCAGTACTTTCTTCATGATCCGGGGATCCAGGTCACATGTGTCTTCTGAGATTGAATCATGACAGTATGGAGGCTTTCGTGTGTTCACTCTCGTGTTCATCTTTAATGCTGGATGATAAGGAGATCATAGAGAAATGGGATTCATTTCTTAACTCCTCTAGGAAGTAAACATAGTACTTTTTGTTACATCCCATTGAACAAAATTAGTCATGTGATCACCCCATACCTTCTCACTTGTCAGCTCTTTCCCTGTTCTCCAGAAGGGAAACCCAAGGTAAGCCTGATGTTCTGCATCACAACAGGCCTTCCTGTAGTGCCAGGAGCTATACAGAGATCTAAATAATTTTTGTATATTTTAAAAAGCACATTCTTCAACAATCGATTCAATTCTTTAAGTAGTTAAAAGTCCTCAACTGAGAAATGTATCTACTCAACACTCACCTATAATTTATTTATTTTTTTAATGTTTATTGATTTACTTTGAAAGAGATACAGAGAGAGAAGGAGAGACAGACAAAGATCTTCTATCTTTTGGTTCACTTCCTAGATGGCCGCAACTGCCAGGGCTGGGCCAGTCCAAAGCCAGAAGCAAGGGGCTTCATCAGGGTCTCCCATGTGGGTGACAAGGGCCCAAACACTTGGGCCAGCTTCTGCTGCTTTTCCTAGGTCATTGGCAGAGAGCTGGATCAGCTGGATCTTGCCAACACACAGTTAGAAGTAGTATTACTTCAAAACAACTTAACAGTTGTTAAGTTCACAAAAATTACTTCCAGAAAAATCTAATTATGTTGGAGGCATTTATTTCTTACCTGGACCAAACAGGGTTGTGTTTTTTTAAATAAAAAAAAATAGGGCAGCACTTTAGTGTTTATGACACTACTTAAAACACTCACACACCTTACTGGAGTGCATGATTTTCAGTGCAGATTCTGGTTCCTGATTCCAGCTTCCTGCTAATGCAGACACTAGGAAGCAGCAGGTGATGGCTCAAGTAGTTGGACCCCTGACAGCCATGTGTTAGACAAAATTGAGTTCCTGGATCCTGACTTTGGCCGGCACAGCTGTGGCTATTGTGGGCATTTGAGAAGTAAACCAATAGATAAGAGATCTGTTTGTGTGTGTCTCAGTCTCTAAAATAATTTTTAAAAAGAAAAAAAAATAAAAAACAAACAACAAAACAGAGGGATGTTCTAATATGGTCCAGCAATACATGACATATATTAATCTTTCCTCCAATATCATAATCAAAATATTTGATAAAATGATTCAATGAGTTATTCATACTCTAACTATATTATTATCCAATTAACAGTGTTTCCATATTGTTCTAAGGACAATTTTTTTATGAACAAAAGCAACTGTATGATTACCCTTATATTGATCTACTTGACTCTTGATCCTATTTTAATATATAAATAAGAATGTGTACCATGCCTTTGCCAGTTAATGAGTGAATTTATACCTATGCTATTTCTTAATGAGAATTAAGTTTTTGTTAAAGTGCTCAGGAATTATTTATGGCATTTCAAAGGTGACTACAGAAAGCAAAGAGATTTACCAATCTGAGAAGTTCTGAAATCCATTAACTACACAGTTAAGTATCTTCAGTGATTTCATTGTGCTGACTTCAAAAACTGCAGGAAATTGGAACAATCAGGACATTCAGATTTCCTATTTCTCAGAGTTATTAGGCATAGCAAGAAAGAGAAAGAGTAATAGGGAAAGAAAGAAAATAGATTCATACTAAGCATCCTAAGGAAAGGATATGGTAATATATCATTATATCTCCTCAGGTTTTTGTCTACATAGGAACTTCCTTATAAGGTCTGCCCCTTTAGAAGAAATAGTTTTTGTTCACTTTTTATAGCCTCATCTGGAGAAATTCTTAATTATCTTTTTACAATGCTTATTATAAACAAAGACATACGTAGTCCTTTCCTTCTGGAGAAACTACCAATGGAACTAACGTGATAAGGCAGGCAACATTTCTATGGTAGCAACAACATGGAAAATATATATAGTTCTTGTTATTTTGTCAAGGTTCTTCTGTGCAAATTCTGCAAAGCTGGAGATGTGTTCCATTTCCTGGGCTTATTTATAGTGCCAGAACTATAGGGCCAATAACAAGAAAAGAAAAAAAAAAAAAACACCCTTGGAGAAAGTTATATTCTTTTCGGTTATATACCCTTTGGTTACTCTTTTCTAGAGCTCTTTGTAGTATTTGCAATTTAGATACTTGAATCTCTTCATCCAGGATTTTTCTATTATGAATACACCTCTGGAAAGTGATAGAAGCAACATCCCTGGGTGAGAGCTCTCCTACTCTTTCACTGATTCCCAGTGGGACACTGAGTTACAACATGGTTTGACTTCCCCACTCATGAACTGTTTAATTCCCAAAAGGAAACTTAACCTGACTATAGTATTCAGAGGTGGGGTCTTTGGAAAATGATTAAATGATTAAAGTTTAGATAAAGTCATTAGGGAGAGCCTCCATGATTGAATTCTGGCCACCTTATAAGAGAGACAAAGACCAGACGTAGAAGATAGGCACATTCTTTGCGTTTGCCATGTGATGCTCTGCATGACCCCAGAACTATGGCAGCAAAAAGGCCCCTAGCATGAAGTGATGCAGCCAGGGGGACTCTTATCACATCCTATGCTGTGCTGTTTGGACTTTCAGACTCCACAATGGTGATTTAAATAAATCTCCCTTCTTTATAAAGTAGTCTGCCTCAGACAGATCATTGTAATAATGAAAAACGGAATAATACAGGCACATTTTAAAATAATTTTCATCAACCTCAGATTTCTCAACGGCAAAATGGAGATGACATTAATCTGCCTTACAGGATTTGAACAAAACTTAAATAAGATATGCTACTAGAAAGCACATAAGGTAGTCCCCTTGTGACTGTCTCTAGAAATCATGAAATATTACTTTTTCCACACAAGCAGTAGGTAAACAAAGAACCTTCCTTGTTGGTGCAATGGTCAGTACTCAGTTATAGTCATAATGAGCACTTTGGTTACATATCTGTTTTTTTAGAGGAACACTCATTTATGTCTTTCTTATTATTGGTGTTAATCCTCCAAAAACAGAAGCAAATGAGAACGGTGCCCAGAGAGTGAAGTGTGGTGGTGTGGAGAAGTGTAAGTGATGCAGTGCTCATGTCCAGCAGCTGTCATTTCTCAACTGCTGCATCGTTATCAGTGCCGGGAAAAATCGCATGACGTCTACTGACACTGATTAAAGCTGATTTTCCCCTGAAATGCTCTCTCACATCTATTGCATGGTAATAAGTCATGCCCAGTGTCAGCCTTTCACTTTCTGGTGGTTTAAGCACACATCCTTGGTTAAGCTCCAGCCAGACTGATATCTGAAATATAATGAACAATGCCATTCTAAATTGCCAATGCATGTAAAAGTAAATGCATGAGGAGCCATATGGAATTTGCTATTGTTCTGGATGCTACAGTATATTGTTGAGTATTACTTAGAAGTGGAAATGTCTAAAGTAAAGGATGCTTGACATAATTTTTAATGTGATAGTAGCTTGGCCAGAAAAGACAACTTTGGAAATAGCCATCATATAAAACTGTCCATATGTACTTCCCGATAATAGTAATACCCATCAGTTTCACTATTCTAGAGCCTATGCTAAATGAAAAAGGTATCTCTACATGCCTGCCCTTTCAAGTCATTTGGGTTTATGGTCACCTCACATCTAGGCAGTGCCTTCTCTGGCTGGCCACTGCCCTAAGCTCTCCCAATGTAGTTCTGCCCTTAATAACCCTGTTTTATAGAGAAGAAGCCAGACTTTAAACATTATTGCAACAGGATACAAATGCATTTTATTTGAGAAATGGTCACACTACAATGAAAATGGGGAGAAGACATAGCTGAGTTTCATGAGTTGGGATGAGAGGAGGAAAAGGAAAAGATTTATGGAGGAAGCAATAATCAAATAACCCTCTGCATTCATGGATTCTGTATCAGGATTCAGTCAACTGCTGATCAGGAATATTCAGAAGAAAAATCATGCCTATACTGAAAATGTACAGACTTTTCTTGTCATTATTCCATAAACAATAGAGTGTAACAACTATTTTCAGAGCATTTATATTGTATCTGGTATTATAAGTAACCTACAGGTAATTTGAAGTATACAGGAAGTTGTGCACATGTTATATGTAAATACTATATCATTTTATGTCAGAGACTTGAGCATGCTATAATTTTGGTATCCAAGGGGGATCCTGAAACCAATCCCCTGCATGGATACTGAGGGATTATTGTATTTCCTTACAGAGGTAAAGGGAAGACAGGATTTGCAGCACAGAACACGCCACATGTAGAGGTAAGGTAGGGTGAAGTATGGCTTCTGTGCTTAGCAGCCAGCAGTTTGGATGACTGTGGCTTGGAAAGAGTGTGGGGAAGAAGTGAAAACTGAGGCTGGACAGGAGCCAGATCACAAGCCACAACACTATGAAAGCTAAAGATAATATATAGTAAATCTAACAGAATTTTGAGGTGCTTCCAAAAATTATCAAGCACACAGAAATGCTAGTTAGACCACAAAAATGTGTGATGGCTAAAATCACATTGTCCAATGGAACTTTTCTTGTTAACCATTTAACCACTTAGAAGAATAGTTGCAGGGTCACTCAGAGTTTCTAGTTCTCAAGGACCTAAAGACACATACTTCCAGAGTTAGTCCCAATTTCCCACTGATAGATAAACCCATGGAATTAGTAATTAAGTATGTCTGACAAATAAGAACTGAAAAATTTCTGTACATTATATGTGTTAGGGTACATGTTAAAATGTTATACCCATGGAAGCTAAAATAAATTAGAAGTTCTTTAATACTGAATTTGAAATGTGCTCAAAGTATGTTGCTCAGTGAAAAAGTAATTGAAGAACAATGTTAAAAGTCTTTTAGGGCATGACCAAAAATATTATGGCTTTCTTTAAGAAGTATGCTGAGTAAGACAAAAGAGAATTTATTTTTCACTTTATATAATCTTATTTTGCATATTCACCTTACATTGAGCTTATTTTATAATTTTATTTCTTAAAATTTATTTATTTTTATTTGAAAGAGTTAGAGAAACACAGAGAGGTAGAGGGAGAAAGAAATCTTCCATCTGCTGGTTCAGTCCCAAATAGCTTCAATGGCCAGCGCTGGGCCAGGCCAAAGCCAGGAGCCAGAAGCTTCATCTGGGTCTCCCAAGCACTTGAGCCATCCTCTGCTGCTTTCCCAGTGCATTAGCAGGGAGCTCAACCGGAAGTGGAGCAATGGAGACTCGAATGGGTTCCCATGTGTGATGCCAGCGCTGCAAGCCAAGGCTTACACCCTCCGTTCCATAGTGCCAGACCCTATTTTATAATTTTCAAGGTCCAAAAATATACACAAAAAATAAACTGGACAGAAAGGAGAAGCAGAAATTATAAAAGTGGGATATCCACAAAAGCTTTCTGCATGGAATTATTTTGACAACATCACCTCAATCATTCAACAAATTGTTTAGCTAATGATTTTTTTTATTGACTTGAAGTGATGTTGGACTAAATTAATCCAATTGCCTGGTTGTTTTGGATCCAGAGAAATAGAATCTTTTTTTTTTTTTTTTTTTTTTTTGCTGTAATAAACCTTCACTGACAGAAGTATGCTCAGTGGATGAGTTTACATTTCAATGAATTAAGTAATTGGGATTGAGATATGGGGACAGATTCTGGTGCATCATGTGGGTGTGTGAGGGGTGAAGGGCAGGATAGAGTTTGTAAAGATTCCTGATTGCTTAATGAGAGTTAAATCATTTAAAAAGTATTTTCCAAGTCAACCATTCCAACAAATTTTGAGATACACTATTCTTTTATTCTGTTGTAAATAAAAAGAGTGAAGGGACAGGCATTTGGTCTGATGTTTAACATACTGGTTAATACACAAATGTCCCACACTGAAGTAAAAAGCTTTGATTCAGCGTTTGTCTTCTGATTACAAATTGCTGGCAACGAAGGCCTTGGGAGGCAGCTGTGATGGCTCAAGTACTTAGGTGCCTGCCATCCACTTGGGGGACCTGGATTGTGTTTTTGGCTTGTGGCTCCAGTCTTGGCCCAGCTCTTGCTATTGTGGATATTTGTAGAGTAAACTAGCTGAGGAGATTTCTCTTTCTTCTCCTTCTCTGTCTCTCTGTCTCTTTCTCTATCTCTCTTTTTGTGTCTGTTTCTCAAATAAATATGCAACGATAATAAACAAGTTGGGGGATAAAGTCATTAATTAAGACGATACCTCATACATGACAGGTTTAGAGATTTTAAAATAGGTCTGTCTAGATGAATAGCACAGACACACAATTCCACCAATGTGAAAACTGATTCTGAAGTGACATATAATCCATCTTAGTCTAGGATACCTCAGTGGTTGAAATGACTCGACACAGAGCAGAATGCCCTTGGAAATACCAAAGACTGCAAAGGAGGTATCCAACCCATTCCCTGCCCAAGCCTGACTGCCCCACCTTCATTCCTCTAACCCTTTTAAATTCAATATAAATAAAAATCTCAAACTACATCAGAGTAGATTTTTTGTGCAGCAGTATTAATATTTTGGTCTCGGATTTTTAGGAAAAGCAGCTCTACCTCCCAAGAAGCCTCACAGGCATCTGTAGGCTTCATCCACAGGGACTCAGATTAGATGACCATTAAGTCTTTGCCTCTCTGCTTCTTCTGTTTCATTTGTCTCCTTTTAATAGTTGCAGCCAATTTGGGTTTGAAATGGTTGGGTTCACTGCAGAGATTAAAGAATAAATTTGTTTACTCTTCATTCAAATGAACCCCCCAGAGCAGAGTGTATTATCTCAGGCCTAGGGCCTGGCTCTAAGGAAAGAAACAGCAGATCATTTCCAGATTTGGAAAACCAGAAAGCCACACATCAGGTGGTCTCCCAGCCTTTCCTTTTTCCTCCTTATATGCAAACATCATTAACCAAGAAAGACTGGAAAGCATTGTTAGTGGTTAAAACTGCTCAGTAGAGGGGTGGGGGTATGTTGTAATGATGAAGACATCATCTGTGATGCCTGCATCCCATATTGCAGTGCCTGGGTTCAAGTACTGACTCCATTTCCAATTCTATCTTCTCGCATATGTGCACTCTGGGAGGCAGCAGGTGATGGTTCAAGTACCTTGGGCCCCGCCATCCACATGGGAGACCCAGATTGACTTCTGGACTCCTGGCTTCAACCTGGCCCAGGCTTCGCTGTTGTGTGCATGAGGTAGTGAGCCAGAAGAAGAGAGCTCTCTCCCCTTCTCTCTCTCACAGAGACAGAAATACTGCATTTTCACTCGCGCGCGCTCTCTCTCTCTCACACACACACACACACATACACACACAGACACACAAAGATGATATGATATGACATATAAAGATATGCATGTATATATACACACCTAACACATATAGACACACATAGATATCTTGTATCTCTCTCTCCCCCTCTCTGTGCTTTTCAAATAAATAAATACATTTTAAAGACTGTTCAGTGGTTAAAACTGGGCCATTGCCTTGAGAGAAAAGGATTTGAACTTACCTGAAGGAAATGGAAGCTGGAAACTCCTCAGGACCTTGTGAACAGTAACTCTGTAAGATCACGTTTGTGTCTTAGGTCTGTGGACCAGGTCATGCCAATTTAGTCATTTCTATAGAGTTTCTGTAAATATATATATTTCTTGGAAATTGGTCATAGAACATAGGCTGAATTTTCTCAGCTTTGAAAATAAAACGAACACATACAAAGATATCTTCCAAGATAATCGTCTTCAAATAAGGGGAAAATCATCATGGCAGACTGATTTCTCCTGTCTCTCTCCTGACAACACAGTATTTATTCCATTCTGACATTAAAAGCAGTACAAAGAAGAGGAGGGCTGTCCTCCTCCTCCTCTCTCTCTGTAAGCCTAATTCATAATGCCAATTTGGAGCTATGCTGGGGATGCCTTATGTCCTCATTATTTCAACATTCAGCTGAGTTTTTTTATCCTTTTCAGGTTATAGTCCTCATAAGCTCAATGCCATAGGAAAAAATAGTGTGAGTAGCTGGTAATATATTTTATAGAAAATATTCTATACAACACTGGCAGCACAAGACTTGAAATTAAGATTTATTTTATCATCCTAGTGTGTTCTGTTTTGAATAGTCTGTGAGTTATCCTCTACTCTATCTAGATGCATTTCTAACACCAGGCATGCGCTCGGAGGATTAAAATTTTCAGCCTCATTCCCCAACCTCTGCAAAGGGAAAGAGGGGCTGAAAGTTGAATTGATTACCTGTGGCTAATGATTTGATCAGTTATACCTCTGTGATGAGGCTTATATAAAAACCCAAAAGGAAGAGTTTGGAGAGCTTCCAGATAGCTGAATACATGGAAGTTCCTGCTTAAAGTGGGCACGGGAGCTCCTTGCCCCACCTTGAAACCTTATCCCATGCATCTCTTCATTTCTGTCGTTTATAATATCCTTTGTAGTAAACCATGTGTACCTGAGTTCTGTGAAATGTCCTAGAAAATTAATCAAGCCCAGGTAAATGATCATCGGAGTCCCCATTTATAACTAACGGGCTAGGACTTCTGGATGCTAAGACTTGTAATGTGTCTATAATGGGGAGGGAAGAGTACTCTTGTGAGACTATTTTTAATCTATCAGATCTAATGCTGCTGTATTGAAGGACAGCACCTGGTTTCATCTGCGGCAGCATTGCTTGTTTGGTGAAATGGAAAATCCATTTTGCATTGTGAGGGTATACTTAGAAAAACTGAGTCTGAATTTGTATTTTCTACATACTGTCCTTTAGAAATTAGCTTCCATTCATATCAATATTATAGTTTTGTAATTGGATTCTGAGGTTTTGTTTAAGAAGTTTTAAATGTGCATTTTTATTATACTGAAATTGTTTAGAACGATTTTAACTGTATTTCCTAGGCAGACTGATGGAGGATAGGAATTATTTACCAGGATAAGAAGATTATCATTTCAAACTGATGGCTTTAAAAGAGTAGGAAGAAAGATAGTCATAAAATCATGAAGGAGCAAATGCACCAAGTACCCACAGGCAATGCATCAAAAAATATAACCACTTGAGCATTGCTCAATCTGCAACTTGGTGCAGAATGTCTATACAGATCAATCCTGCTGGACTGATAACTCATGCAAGATGAAGACATCGTAGCTCAATCAGCCATGTATTCTTTTCATGCAGAAAAGTAAAATGCTCTTATAACCAGATGCCTGATACCTTAAACATTCTCCAAAATGGAACAGAGCAAGGCAGTCCTCAAGCTTCTAGAAGAGTTGAAGCAGAATGGCCAAGTGTTTGGCAACCTCAGATACTGTGGTTAACCACCAAGATGGCAAAGTTTGAGTGAAATTACACACATTGTTATAGGGTGGAGGGAATAGTAGAGTATGAAACCCCAATATATAAAAATGTATTTATCTCTGTCTTAAATGTGCCCTATTCTCCCAAGAAATTATGTTCTATCAATAAATTTAAATAATTAAAAATTATGAATTAAAATGCTTACATTTTCTTCCTAATGGAGCATACTGAGCATCTCCTTGGATGACTGACTATTAGTTTGTTGTGCCCTGGGTAAAGGATCCCTTTGTGCTCAAATGCAGCACTCCATCTTTCTTTCTAGTCAGTTCCACCTTAACCATATCATGTGTTAAGAAGGTATTGAGTTTTATGGCTCAGTGTAAATATAATTATTGGTATAGATAAAAGATTTAGCCACTATAACATCTTCAGGAATTTATTTTGACAGCTCTAGAAGTAGCATCCTAAGCAAGGGAGATCCATCTCAGATGTATGGATTCAAAATTATCACAATCAAAAAAGAAAAGTTGGAAGATCTGTAGCAGGGGACCCTGGGCGGAGTTTGCCCCTTGACTCTCAGACAAGTGGTTGTAAATGAATGAGCATGGAACACCCACATGTTGAGGAACTTCAAACATCTTGTCTTGCCTGGGCACGGTCATTTTTCCTTAGTGCAAATACCGTGATTTTCTTGCATTCTGTGGGCTTCTTTTAGAAACTAGCCAATTTGCTTCAAGGTGATCCTGATTCTCGACATCAAAACCCCTTCCCTCACCTTCCTAAAAGCACCAGGACAGCTCGTGGCTTCATGTTCCACCTTTTAATTAGGCTTGACAAGGAAGGAATAGAGTATCTTATGCCTTATACTCTTTAAAGGAATGGTTGCATTTTTTAGTTCCCTTCTTTAAAAAAGAACTCAGAAGTTTGAGTTTGAAATATCATAATAGATGGTGTAATTTTAGTTTCCTTCTTTTTTTCCATCAGGTTAAAAATATCTTTCACTGATTTCCTTCTCATTGGATTTTCTTAGTCTCAGAATATCTTAAACTCACATTTGGAGACTTTATTAGTTGATAGTGTCTCCGTACTATTAATCATGCTCTTTGATATATATTAAATTTGACTTGATTTATTAAGAGATTGATACTGGTGACCTTAGGACGAATAAAAATCATAATGATATTTAATGCCGAAGCTTGATCAGCATGCTAACTGCATACTAATAACCTGATGAGTTTGACAATGCATTTTGAATTGAAACATTGGAGATTTTTCTTTCCATTTTCTTGGATTCTTATGAAAAAAATTCTATACAAATGCCTGTGGCCAGCCACTAAACCATATCACCAAAACATCGTGATTGATGTTCTTTGTACAGGGGAAGAGGGCAGGTGGACATTCCCGGGAAAATGAAGTCACATGATTTTCTTGTTTTAGCAGTTCCTATTCAGTGACATAAAACATTATGTGGACACTTGATACATGCAAGGAATGCTGTTAGAAGATGGGTACATAAATGAATAAGCTACAGTGTCTGCCCTGGGAAAACTCACATTCTGCATGAGAGACACAAACACTAGCTAAGTTCTGAGTAAAGCTAAATGCACTGTTAAAATTACATGGAGGGTATTATGACACCCAGAAAAGTGTCACCTGACCCAGCATGGCAGAGAATGAGAGATTCTTTTTTGGGGGAAAGCCAGCAGGTGACGAAAGTGGGGTCTATTGGAAAATGAGGCATAGGGAAAGGTATTAAGGTCCCAGAACCTAAACACCACCATATATCTCCAAACATAAGTTCCTTTCCCTCGGGCTCCCCTATTGGCCAATTATAGAGAACATGAGTGAAACAAGGGTTTAACTAGACCTGTGAGCTGTGTCTGGTTTCAGGATCAGCTTGTTCAAACAAGTTGTGGCCAAACCAGATCAAATAACTTGGCTCAGCGTTACTGAAAAGATTCAGGAAAGAGACAGCATAATCATTTTCTCCAAGTCAGATCTTTTTCTCATAGGCAAAATAGGAACCCGCATCTCATCTTCCTGTGCATCTGTACTCCAGCTTCACATGAGTCCCTGGAACATGTCAGTGCTCCTTCATGGAATCTTCTACAGGATTCCCTATTACAGTGCATACTCTGCCCGAAGTACATTAAGATCCTCATGACTCTGCAGAATTTTCTGACACTTCGGGAGAAAATTGGAGGTTTTCTGAGATGTTGAAAACCTGGACCCAGCCCACCGTTGCCTGATGATGAGTCTTTTTTTTTTTTTTTTTGACAGGCAGAGTAGACAGTGAGAGAGAGACAGAGAGAAAGGTCTTCCTTTGCCATTGGTTCACCCTCCAATGGCCGCCGCGGTAGCGTGCTGCGGCTGGCGCACCGTGCTGATCCGAAGGCAGGAGCCAGGTGCTTATCCTGGTCTCCCATGGGGTTAAGGGACCAAGGACTTGGGCCATCCTCCACTGCACTCCCTGGCCACAGCAGAGAGCTGGCCTGGAAGAGGGGCAACCGGGACAGGATCAGTGCCCCGACCGGGACTAGAACCCAGTGTGCCGGTGCCGCAAGGCGGAGGATTAGCCTATTGAGCCACGGCGCTGGCTCCTGATGAGTCTTAGAGTTGAACTGGCAGCAAGTGTGTCAGCAAAGTTTGTCTGTCAGTGAGAACTATAATAGAGCCATGGTATTTTTTTCAGAGTAGTCAGTCTGCTTTCAGAGCATGGCATTCACCTTGATAGCATCTCTATAAAGCCAAGGATGTGTTCACAGGCTTAAGAATTAATAGCTATGAAATTTACACAAAGATAAGTAAACCTAATGCAATGGGAGTACATTGGAAATATGCTTTATTTGAAACATCTTGCATTTATCTGTTTAATTTTTACTGTTGTCACCTTCACAAAGGCACCGTTAGGTTCTTTTCAATTTGAAATTGTTGTGCCTGTGTTTCTAGCAGAATGTGATTGAGCAAGACGGACAGCTCTCAAGTCTTCTGTGTTAGGTGTGTAATATACATACTTCCCTCAAAGGATTAGTCAAATCACTCATGGAGATCAGAGACCCTTGTCAATAGTTGGTTTATAAATATAAATATTATCAGGTTTTGACTAGTTAGGAATAAACAAACATTCAGAAACATTGTCTTGCATCTAAATAATAAACTGAAGGGAAAGACACTCTCCTTTTTCCTCCCCTGAATATTTGTATTTGTATATGGGATAGAATTTCTAGTGGCCTCTCCCTTTCAGCCTGAGTTTGAAGTATATTTAAGCAAAAGGGAAGAGCCCAGGGTGTTGGAGGTGCAGAATCAAAGCTTTCCCATCTGCCTTCTGAGGGTGCTGTGTCTCTTACACTGTGTTATCAGCTACTCATTTTGCCCTTTGGGTAAGCCAAAGTAAATTTTTGTTTTTTGAAATTCTGAGAGCATCTTCTCAGATAAAAACAGACCCAGGATCTTGAGTCCGATCCTTAATTAGCTGGGCAATCCTTGGTTAACATCTCCTAAAAGTTTTAAAGGAGAGATACAAAGAGATACAAGGTAGAGCAGATGCATACTGCCAACCAAAGGTGGAACATGGGGCATATTGCGATTGTCCAGATAAATACCCCCTAAAAATAGCTTCCTTTTTTTTTAATGTGTGCTTATGGACCCCTTGGCAGTCTGGTAATACTAAGACATCTTCTCAGATAAATATTTTTAATTAATAAAAGTAAATACATAAAATCATAAAAACTACATTGTAATTGTTACCAAGATAGACCTAAAAACTAAATTTGCAGTGTATATTACTTGTACTTCTTCATTAATGTTTCACACAAAAAAAAATCTAACCCATGCCTCACAGCTACTAAAATTTCAAAGTAGTAAATTAGAATATTTTAGGACATCTGCAAATATAACATGGTATGACAAAATTCTTCAGTTCTGCTCATGGTATTAGCTTTTGTTAATACTTCTGTGGGTTATTTTTTTCAGCTCATAATTAAAGAAAATAATTTGTTATATTTAGTGAAATGATAATATAATGTCCTTATTATCCAATTTCATAAGCTCTCTGAATTGTATCCAAGGATGAATTGCTTGTGAATCCTTATTCTTACCTTAAAAAAAGAAATATTCCAATCCATCTTGAAGGCATCGTTTTTTTTTTGGCTTTTTACTTTGCTGATCGAGCCTGTATCTATAACACAGAAGACACAACTGTGTTCTTGTATTGAATATAAATTAGGATTGCTATCATTGCATGTCTGGCACAATTATGTTCAACTATCTCCTCCCAGTTACTTTTTCTTAGCTAATTATTTTGTTGGCTGGGGGTTTTCTAGACAGCAAATTAAAGGATGATTTTTGTTTTTATTTAGAAAAAAGTAATGCTAATTTTGCAAAGCTATTTCTTTTTCTGTATTATCTAATAATTGGAAGGTTGCATGACTTGCTTGGAAGGAAGCCCCCTTGCTAGATGTAATTACTAATCTTTTTGGCTAGGGCAAAATTTAGAAGGTGAAATTTGTTATCTGCTCTAATGCCTATCCTAAGGATTTTAATTCGTATTTTGTTGCTTCAAGCTTCAAATGTAATTCTCCAAAAACTGCTTAAGGCTTTACTTCACTCTTAGTGAGCAATCCAGAAAAACAAAAAACAAAAAAAAAATGTATTACTTTATGATTTGGTATAGACCTCTCACAAAGCTCTAATATTTAGTTTAAGAAGAAAAACATGTTTAAGCTAAGGATATAGTTATCCCCTGCCCTCTTCTCTAAACTCCCAATGCCAAGATATTTCATTTGGAGCTGTTTTTGACTCATCCCAATAAACTTTGCAAAATATTTACATTTTCTCATTTCAAATAGGACTTGATATATGAAAAATGTAGGTTCTCCTTACTTAATAGAATGTTAGCTAAGTTAGTGGTAATATTGAAAAGATTATAGCCAGCACCGTGACTTAACAGGCTAATCCTCCACCTTGCGGCGCCGAGACACCGGGTTCTAGTCCCGGTTGGGGCACCAGATTCTATCCCGGTTGCCCCTCTTCCAGCCGGCTCTCTGCTATGGCCCGGGAAGGCAGTGGAGGATGGCCCAAGTGCTTGGGCCCTGCACCCGCATGGGAGACCAGGAGAAGCACCTGGCTCCTGGCTTCGGATCAGCATGATGCGCTGGCCGCAGCGGCCATTGGAGGGTGAACCAACGGCAAAAAGGAAGACCTTTCTCTCTGTTTCTCTCTAACTATCCACTCTGCCTGTCAAAAAAAAAAAAAAGATTATAATTACAAAAGCACAGAGAGGGGGCTGGTGCTGTGGTGCAGTGGGTTAATGCCCTGGCCCGAAGCGCGGGCATCCCATATGGCACCAGTTCAAGACTGCTTCACTTCCAATCCAGCTCTCTGTTATGGCCTGGGAAAGTAGTAGAGTATGGCCCAAATCCTGGGGCCACTGCACCCATATGGGAGACCCAGAAGAAGATCCTGGCTCCTGGCTTCAGATCGGCACAGCTCTGGCCGTTGCAGCCAACTGGGGAGTGAACCATCAGATGGAAGACCTCTCTCTCTCTCTCTCTCTCTCTCTCTCTCTCTCTCTCTGCCTCTCCTCTCTCTTTGTAATTGACTTTCTTTTTTTCTTTTTTTTTAACTTTTATTTAATAAATATAAATTTCCAAAGTACAGTGGCTTCCCCCCCCCCAATTACTTCCCTCCCACCCACAACCCTCCCATCTCCCGCTCCCTCTCCCATTCCATTCGCATCAAGATTCATTTTCAATTCTCTTCATATACAGAAGATCAATTTAGTATATATTAAGTAAAGATGTAATTGACTTTCAGATAAATAAATCTTTAAAAAAAAAAGCAAGAGAGGGAAAAATACACACACATAAATACACATGCCCACACAAACATGATTTATTCAATTCACCTTAGGCAATTTAGTTGATCCAGCAGTACTTTTACCTTCCATTCCTTATAGAAACAGATATTTTTAGGGACAAATTTCACTTAAAATGAGCAGTATGATATCTTCATGTTTCTCATGAGTTAAACTTTTCTATTACTTAATTGTCTTATCAGTAGAGGATGTAAGTAACTCCTGGAAGATAGTCTTCTTGAGGTTTTCATTTGATCAAATTTTCATCAATTCCTGAAATGCCTAAGCCTCATTAATGGCTACTACTTCTGTTCTCTAAAGAAACTGCCATGGATCATCACCTAGAGCTTATCAGAATTCGGTAATAGATGAAGTGAAAGAAACAGCTAGGTATAAGCATTAGAGCCATCATTAATGATAAATTATATCATTAAAATTATTACAGCCAGAATGAAGATCTGATAAAAGATGAGTAAAAGAGGTAACAGGGTTGGTCAGAAAGAATAATACAAAATTGAGTAAAATTAAAGACTTAAAAAAATTTGCTTTTTCAAAATGGGCTGATTTGAATGATTCCTTGTTTGAGATTCAGGATGCTGTAAGATTGCTTTGAGAATGGGAAGCCATGGTATCCAAGTTGATTCATCAAATATTCATCTGTGTATTTATTTTTATGTAATTTCTCTTATGAAAATAATACATGCTAGAAATTTTTCAATATCATAAAGGATATCTATGAAAGAACTCCATAGCTAACCTCACACTTTTAATAGGGAAAGACCTCATTAACATTGTACTATAGATTCTATCCAGGATTATAAAGCATGAAAAAGAATCCAGATTGGAAATAAAGAGATAAAATTATCTGTATTCACAGATAACATGATTTTGTATGTAAGTAAGCCTGAAAAATCTGTTAAAAAAAAAGCTGTTTGAACTAGTAAATAAGTTCAAAAAGATTGCAGCAAGAGAAATTAAGAAAATAACTATTTTTCAATATTATGGAGAAGAACAAAATAACTTGACATATATCTAGCAAGAGAAATTCTGAGAATTAAAGACTATTGTTGAAAGGAATAAAAAAGACTGCCAAGTTAAAAAGACATACCAAGTAAGTAGAAAGATATACCATGTTCATGGATTATAAGGCTTACTATGGAGATAATAAAATTTATTTACTGATTCAGTGAAATTACTACCAAAATCTGAGCTGGGATTTTTTATAAATTAAATTGATCCCAAATTTATATAGAAATGCAAGGGACAAGAAAAGACAAAAAATCTTGATAAAGAATAGCAAAGCAGAAAATCACATACTTAGCAATTTCTTTTTTCTTTTTTTGACAGGCAGAGTGGGCAGTGAAAGAGACAGAGAGAAAGGTCTTCCTTTGCCATTGGTTCACCCTCCAATGGCCGCCGCGGCTGGTGCGCTGCGGCCAGCGCACCGCGCTGATCCGATGGCAGGAGCCAGGTGCTTATCCTGGTCTCCCATGGGGTGCAGGACCCAAGCACTTGGGCCATCCTCCACTGCACTCCCTGGCCACAGCAGAGAGCTGGCCTGGAAGAGGGGCAACCGGGACAGAATCCGGTGCCCCGACCAGGACTAGAACCCGGTGTGCCGGCGCCGCAAGGCGGAGGATTAGCCTAGTGAGCCTCGGCACCAGCTAGCAATTTCAAAACTGGTTGTAAAGCTACAATAATTGAGACATTGTAGCACTGGCATAAGGATAGATAGATAGACCAAAGGAACATAATGAAAATCTAGATATAGGGCTGATACTGTGGTAACTACAGGTTGGGCTGCTGCCTGTGATGTTAGCATCCCATACAGGCACCTGTTTGAGGCCAGCTGCTCCATTTCCGATCCAGCTCCCTGCTAATGTGCCTGGGAAAGCACTATAGGATGGTCCAAGTGCTAGGGCTCCTGACACACGCAGGAGATCCTGAGGTAGTTCCAGGCTCCTGGTTTCATCCTGACCCAGCCCTAGTTATTACAGCCATTTGGGGCATGAACAAGCAGATGGAAGTGTGCTCTGTGTGTGTGTGTGTTTGCCTTTCAAATAAATAACATTTTTTTAAAAAGGAAAGAAAAATCTGGACATAAGATTATGTATCATCAGTTGATTTCCTTCAGGTGGCCAAGATAATGCAAAGAAAAAAAAGTATTTTCAGCAAATGTTACTAAAACAATTGAATATCTGCATGCAAAAGAATGAGTTTGGAATCTACCACACACAAAAATTAACTAAAATAGATTATACATTTAAATATAAAAGCTAAAACTGTAAAACTCTTAGAAGTAAGTTGGATTAGGCAAGGCATTCTTAATCACAACAGTAAAAACACGAGAAGAAAAAGAAAAATAAATAAATTGGACTTCTTCAAAATTAAAAATATTTGTGTTTCAAATGACATAAAGAAAGTGAAAATGCAACATATCATGTGGGTAGAGTATTTAAAATCATATATCTTATAAGGTATTTGCATGTAATAATATATATATAAGAACTCAGAGTTCAATAGTAAAAGGCAAATAACCCATTCGAAAAATGGGCAGAGAATCTGACTGGACATGTCTCCAAAGAAGATATACTAATGGTCAATATGTAAGACACCCGAAAGGTATCTCACACTTCTACCGACCCCAGAAACACGAATTCCAGTCCAATCGATGCAAGTGCATGAGGAAGTTTATTACATCTGCGCAGATGGGCCAACTCTAAGCACAACAGCACCCTCTAGTGCAGTGCGAGAAGAGAGGCCCCGATCATCAACCGCACAGAGTATTTAAGATTTAAAACCACAACATTAGCATATCTCCATCCACAGCATTACAGAGAATCACAAGATAAACCGCAGCATGACGAATTCTCATAAGATAAAGGGTTTTTCCAGAGTAAGGGAACAAAAGACCTTGAGCAAGCATAAACACGGGGTCATCATAACCAAAAACTTAACATAGCTCCTAAAATAATTATCACATGCTCAATTATCTCATGAAAGCATTAGCACAATCATCACATGTTACAAGGTCAGCTAAAGTCCAGTTATTTTAAAAAAATGCATTTTGCAAGCCAAAGCATTTTGCACAGAAGCAAAACAATATGCAGTTAGCTCAAGCGACTTCATTTTAAACCTAGCCTGCCTTATCTTCTCAAATAAGCAAAGGAATGGATGCTTATCATGAATCAATAGGAAATTAACATCGAAATTATGAAATATCAATAGTAAATATATGCATATATTTATTACGTGTTTATTTAAAGAAAAATAACAATATTAGGTGAGGAACATGAGGTTTAGAAAAGTGTCATGACAGTCCAAACTCTCAAAACTTCTGAGTAATGAAACTGAGACTCGTCACAAACCCTAAATCGTGCTGTGGATCATCCTACAGATTTGCCACATAAGAGTGAGGACAAAAAGTCAACAGACTATATTCCTGGCTTTTCCATTCTGTCATTTCTGAGACTCCAAAGTGTGCCGGTCTGCAGCACAAAGAACCGGGTTTCCTGAAACAGAGAGTGGGAATGTGGGGACAAGGACGCCAAGAATGGAGCCAAGACAAATCCCGATCAAGGCAAGTCCAGTGGTATTTAAACATGACCAGTTGTACACAAGAAGGCACACAGAGGATTTACATATCTAAAAGACTTTTGGGATTACAAAGAGTTCCCGATAAAGTTTTAACAGGTCACAAAATGTTATCAATCATAGATTACAAGGGTATAATAAAACACCTCGGTGATAAATGCTGGTTTCAGGTGTGGCTGATTATCTACATCATCTCTTGTGAGAAGTCTAGCAGTGAGATAAGGTTCTTCCTGCCTCTTCCTGGAATCTCCTTAGCCTAATTGTCTGTGCCGGGATGTCTCCATCCATATGTTTAGGTGTAAACAAAAGGGGCGACTGCCTGTGGCTGCCTACACCAAATAGTTTCATCCCCTCTGAACTGAAATCTTTTCAGCATTAAGCTCAGAGTATGTACTATACCCACAATATGTAAAGTGTATTTTGAGGAACATTAGGTCATTGCAACCCTAAAAATGTTATGCAGAAGTGAATCTTATGGTCATATAAATTTAAGAAATCCATGACAAAGAAAAGTTAAGCAGGTTTATTTTGAAAAGGACTGCTTTAAGTACCAAGTGAGTGTATTAGTCCATTTTCTATTTCTGTAACAATTTGCCTAAGTTTAGGTAATGTATAAAAAAAGGTTTACTTATCTCACAGTTTCAGAAGTTGAAAGTCCAAGGTTGCATGGTTCCATTTGCCTGGCTTTTGGTGAGACATCATGGAGGGAGCACATAGGAAAGTAAGAGATCACATGAAGATGGAAGCCAGAGAGCAGGGAGGAACCACTCTTGCTCCTTTAAAACAACCCTCTCTCAAGAAGTAATGAGGATCCTATGAGAATTATATTAATTCCTTCAAAGGACAGTGCCTCCAGTAACGCAATTAATTATCTCTAAGCCCCATCTTTTAAAGGTTCCATTACCTAACATATCAGTACATTGGGAAGCAAGCTTCCAGTATGTGAACTCTTGGGAGATACACTCAAACCATAGCAGTATACAATGATGCAACTTACACAGGAGAAATAATATGCAGAATTACTACTTGGCAGAAAATTTGAAGGATAACTTTAGAACTCATTGTGGTTACATTTATTTTAGATATTCTCTATGGTTCCTTGGCCTGAAATTTCTATGTCTCTATTATCAAGTTTCAAAATATATAAAAGAGAAATTCACATATAGCTTAAAGTTATACAATACAGATATTAGTAGGAGTCCCTCTCTGTTAGTATTTAGTGCTCATATCTCAGGTTTTGGTGATAGGCCAGCATCCTCAAAATCCTCACAACAAAGTCCATTCTGGGATGCTTACATCTTCTAAGAAATTGCTTTTTTTCTGAATTATTTACGTTCAGGATCTCCCTATACATACTGTGTCAGCCAGAGTTGGAATTCATATATTTTCATTAATCTTTACCAAGAAGAACACTTACACATATCTTGTAGGATCAATTATGTGCCCTAAAAATTCATATTAAATTTCTAACTTGGAGAACCAAGAAATGTAACCTACTTTGGGTATGGTGTCATTGCAGATATAACTAGTTAAAGTCATACTGGAGCAGGGTGAGTCCCAAATCAAATGTGATGATTGTCCTTATTAAAAAAGGGGGGTGGGGTGGGGGGTGGGAAAGGGGTTGTGGCCACTGACACACATTTACACATCTAATATTCATTGAAGATCAGGGTGATAAGCAAGAAGCCAGGGAATGCCAATAAATGACCAGGAGCTGAACAAGAGGCATGGGATAGATTCTCTGTCTTGTTCTCAGGAGACTACAGAAGAAACCAACCCTACCAACACTGGGGTATCAGATTCTAGCTTTGAGATTTGTGAGATAACAAATCATCACTTATGCCACTCAGTTAGTGGTACCTCGTAATGGCAGTACTAGCAAACTGATGGAAGTTCCCATAATTTTTGTAGTTCTCTGTTTTCTGTCCTCTTCTTTTCCCCCTATTATTGTTATTTTTAATGCATAGAAGCTTTGTTTTCCCTTTGTATATTTGGCTTTTGCTGATCCTTGCTTCAGGAACTCACCTTGTATTCCTAGATTGCCAAAATTTTTTCTTAAGAAAAGACAGTCTAATTTGGTTCCAACAAATTAATAAAATTTTCATTGCCTTACATTTGTAAGAAATTTATGGACACTTACCATTTGAAAAGATAGTTAAAGTTAGGCTGGGTGTACCTCTGTTTTTGTTTTTATTTTTAAAGAAATATATATCCAAAGGAGCTCACTCAATCTTACATGATAACTAAAAGGAATATCTAAGCCAAGCTCAATATGATATTTTCTTTTATTATTTATTTTGGTTTGGTTTTTGTTGGGAAGTTTATTATTGTTAGATTATTTCTTTTATTACAATGTAAAGACCTATAGGAAAATTGCCATACTAAAAGAGAAGTTGTAATATAAAGAATACCTTGAAAAAATATTGATCCAAATCTTAGCTTAGTAATTATAAGCACCATCTTGAAGTTGCAGTAACTTGCGTCCAAAGACATTTCAATTGATTACATTTTATTTGACAAATGAAAAGTGAATGTATTTATTATTGTCAGTGGGTTTTGAAATATGTAGACATCATGAAATGACTAAACCAAATTAAATAACACATATGTTATCTCCTATACTTAGCCTTTTTTGTACTACTAATAATACTTAAATCTACACTTACTGGCAATTTTCAAGAATATAAAAAATTGTTTTTAATGATGGTAACATTGTATAATAGCTCTCTTTTAACTAGTCCTCCCGTCCAACTGAAATTTTGCTTTCAATTTTACATCCTTTACTGTCTCCAAATGCCCTTCTCCCTCAGACCCTAGACACTACCATTGTACTCTTTTCCTACAAGTTCAACTTTTTTAGACTCCTCAGTGTAAGTATTTGTCTTTCTGTGCCTGTATTTTTCATTTAACATAACATCCTCCTGGTTCATCTTGTCACAAGGGAGAGGCTTTCGTTCTTTTTAAAGTTTTAGTATATTCTATTGTATATGTATACCACAGTTTCTTTACTGAAGAACTCTTAAGTTTCTTCCATACCTTGACTGTTGCAAGTAATGCAACAGACATAGGAATATAGATTTTTTTCTTTAATGTACTGATTTTATTTCTTTTGGATATATACCCAGGAAAGGATTGCTGGATCATATGGTAGTTCTATTTTTACCTTTTTGAGGAATTTGCATTGTGGATTTCTGTAATGGCTCTAATAATTGACATTCCTGTTAACAGTGTTCAAGCATTCCCTTTTGTCCAGAATTTCGCCAACTCATGTTATACTTGTCTTTAGATAACAGTCATTCTAATAGGAGTGAGGGGATACCTTATTATGGTCTTAAGTTGCATGTCCTTGATGATTAATAATATTGAACATTTTTTCATATAGCTGATGAATATTTGCAAGTGTTCTTTCGAGACTATCCATTCAGTTCTTTTGCCCATTTTTAAAACTGGGTTACTTCTTTTACTACTATTAGGTTGTTTTATTTCCTTATGTATTTTGCATATCAGCCCCTTATCAGATGCATGATTTGCAAATATTTTCTCCCATTTTATAGGTTATCTCTTCATTCTGTTTTTTTTTTCCTTTACTGTGCAGAAACTTTTGAGTTTGATATAATCTCATTTGTCTGTTTTTGCTTTTGTTTACCCATGCTATGGAGGATCTCTTGAGTAAGTCATTGTCCAGTCTAATACAATGGAGCTTTCCTCCTATGTTTTCTTCTGGAAATGTAACAGTTTCACTTCCTATTTAAGTCTTAATCAATTTTGAGTTCATTTTTGTATATAAGTATATAAATTCATTCTTTTTCTCTTGTATATTCAATGGTCCCAACACTATTGAAGAGAATGTCCTTTCCACCTTGTGTGTTGTTGGCAATTTTGTCAAAAAGGAATTGACTATAAAGGACTCTTTATTCTGTTCCGCTGGTCTGTGTGTCTGTTCCTATACCAGTACCATGCTTTTTTGGTTACAACAACTTTGTAGTATATTTTAGGATCAGATAGTATGATTTCCTCAACTTTGATTTTTTGCTCAATATTACATTGACCATGTGGGATACTGTGAAAATTTAGATGTTAAATGGAAAAACAGAGGTATTAATGGTTAAATGCCAGAGGTTCCCCAATGATTAAATGCAGAAAATTCTCTTTATCTCATTCTAGAGATTTTTGAAGCATAAAGTTCAAATACCCTGAAAGTACCAACATACATAAGCAAGATCTCTGTAAATCCTCATCTTTATGGCAGTCCATATTGTTGCTAGATGAATTCTCCTAAAACAAATCAGAATTACATCACTTCTGTGTCCCTAAAATTTTTTCAATGACTCTATTGCCCTCAGAGTTCTTAGAGTATTGTTCAAATTCTTCAGTAATCTGAATGCATTCACTTTCTCAAAAGTAGACTCTAAGCTCACGTATTTCTTCTGGCCATATTCTCTAAGTCTATAAACAAAGCAAAGGAATTATTTCTACTTACTTTTCTTTACACATTTTCTTCCCCTTTATTTAATGACTTTGATCAGGTTCTCTTTGCATGAAGTGCCTTTCCCCATCTTTAACTCCCTATAGCCAAGTCTTAATTATGTTTCAAGTTTACCTTAAATGTTGACTCAGCCAGGAAACTTCTAAGGAGGGTAGAGTTTGGGGAGGGAGACTTTCTCATATCTGAATGCCTACTACTTATAACACTATCCTTTTATGGCATTTTCACTTTATATTATAGTTATTTGTAACTTGTATACCATTCTTATTTCTGGTTCCCAAAATTTGAAATAGTAGCTAAAGGCCTTTATTTTGGACAAGATTAGGATGTCACTTCTCATGTTCTATTATTGATAGTCCACTTGTGATTTCTAAGAAGTGTTAATGTGTCATTTCATGCATCTATTCATATTTTATATCAGTTGTTCTGTTGTATCTTTTATTAATTTGCATTAGTATGGAATTTTCTTTGGGAAGCTGTTACTTTTGTTTCAAGGAATTCTGTTGAGGTTTCTTTAAAGTGAGTGATGGAATATCAAAGAGAATGGAGGGCTATGAGGAAAAGCATTTCCCCTTTCCCATTGCTGAGACTAGAACGAGGAATCACGGGATGGTTTACATTTGCTGCTTTCTGAACTGAGGAATGAGTTTAAAGTATTTGCATATATTTAACAGCAGCAGAAGCATTCCAGCTTCTAATAGTGCCGCTTAACAACTAAAGTGAATGCATAGAAAGGCACGCTGTTTAGTGGCTGTATTTGAATTTCAGATTAACAAGCAAACCTATAGATAAACTCCTTTAGGTGGTCAGCTATTGCTGACAACATAGAACATCAACATATTTTCAAGGAGGACTGATTACCATTAAATTCCCACCTCATTTCACCTAGGTCCCTGGTCGTATTCTGGATTTAAAACCGCAGCTTTAGAACTGGGAATAATCTGGCTTCAAATAAAATAGGTAGGTAATTTAAGAAAAACTCTTTATTTCTTTCCATTTCATAGTAATATAAAGTTTTCATCCAGCCTCATAAAACTCAAATCCTTGTACTGCTGTGCCAATCCAAAGTTCAGAAAACTTGAGCTTTAAAGATTGGAAATATACTTAGTTAGTTTTCCTGACACCACAATTGGCAGTTTGCATGCCCATTAGGTTTACTTTCCCAATGTACTGTGAGTTCAGAATTGCTTGTGTCCTGTAATTATAAGCAGCAAGTTCCAGTGGGGCATGGAAGAGTCCAGGGCAACAAAAACTAGCAGGCTGTAGGCTAGAGAATTTGATTTCAAATTTCTGTTTCCTCTCAGTAGAGAGTAAACTCACAGTTATAAAAGAGTAGCATGAGAATTTGTCCTATTTCAATCCTCATGGGATGTTTATCTCCTTCATTAGAGACATTTAATTATGGTATTTGAGGCTGGCATGCAGTGTATAATGAAATAACATTGCATTCCATAGTTAGTAGTTATTGACTCCTAAAGGCATACTGCTTCTAATGGGTCAGATTTCTGTAGTAGGAGAGGTAGATGTCATTGTTCACCTACTATTTAAATGCTGATTTTAGGGAGGGGGGTTGCTTTTTTTTTAACTTTTATTTATTGAATATAAATTTCCAATGTACAGCTTATGGATTACAGTGGCTTCCCCCTCCCATAACTTCCCTCCCACCCGCAACCCTCCCCTCTCCTGCTCCCTCTCCCCTTCCATTCACATCAAGATTCATTTTCAATTCTCTTTATATACAGAAGATCAAGTTAGTATATATTAAGTAAAGATTTCAACAGTTTGCACCCACATAGAAACACAAAGTGAAACATACTGTTTGAGTACTAGTTATAGCATTAAATCACAATGTACAATTAAGGACAAAGATCCCACATGAGGAGCAAGTGCACAGTGACTCCTGTTGTTGACCCAACAAATTGACACTCTAGTTTATGGCGCCAGTAGCCACCCTAGGTCTCGTCATGAGTTGCCAAGGCTATGGAAGCCTTCCAAGTTCGCCAACTCTGATCATATTTAAACAAGGTCATAAAAGACAGGGTGAGGATAGTAACCAATGATCCTAAGATGGCATTAACCAGGTCTGAACAATTATACAGCATTAAGTGGGGAAGAGGACCATCAGTACACACAGCTTGGGAGTACAGCCATTGGTGGTAGAGTAGAGGTTATGATTACAAAGGAATGAGGCCCAAGTGCACTAGACAGGGTCTAGAACAAGGACAGAATCATTATAGAGGAGCTAAGAAAGGTGCTGTCTAAGCTACAATTAAGTTTTCTGTTTGAGAGGCAAATAGAACCTGACAGAAGGGCCTTGATAATAATCTGGTGGGCTTTAGGCCTTGTAAGTTAAGAGGCCCAGACCTATTTATCTCTTCACATGGGGTACATCCTAAGGGAGGTGTGAACCTCCTGGGGGAAGGCACCCTATTGACTTTCATTACTTGGCTGGCCTGGGAGGAGAGCTGGCCAGGTAAAGGCAGGTGGCATCTCTAACAAGAAATTTACAGTTCTGCCTGCAATGTTGCTGACCCTACTTGGCCATCCCCTCAGCTGCAGTGGTCACTTTGGAAGTTGGGCTGAGTGAAGGGCTTTTCAGCTTAGAGCCAATAAGATCTGTGGCTCTGACCTGGGCATCCTTCGACTCCAGGGCAGGTCCATTTCCAGTGATCCAACTCTAGGCAGAGCTGCCAGGGCTCTTCACAAGTTGACTTCTGCTGAAGCCCAGGCTTACCACATTGAAAGCCACTGCAGTGGACTGGCCTGTTGGGTCTCCTTGAGGGCAGATCACTGTACAGATCAGCCATTAATAGGCCTGCCACCCATTGCTTCGGATGCCGAGCTTTCTTTTCCTCCTGGTTTTTGTTAAAGCAGACCAGAGGATGCAAGTCAAGGGAGTGCCCAAGTCCCATCTCTAATCTTCGGTGGCCTGAACTACAAGTCTATAGTCACAGGCATGTTCTGTAGTAGTTTTTCTAAGGTAGACAATGCCCATGAGGAAAATTATGTTCTCACTTTAAAACTTTCTTTCCCTTTGTTCTGAAAGGGAGGTTTTTTCTACTTACTGTATACTTGGCTGATGGCGAAGTAAATCTAGCTATGAGATTATTATTTAAGATCTTATTTTGGCTATGCTATTACAGAAAAATGTTAGCCATCTCTTTTATAAGGTCTAAAAATTAAATTGTGCATCCTACAGATTCCTTTATAATAGAATTAGTTTCCTACCTTGAGGAGAATAGAGAAATGAAAGAACAAGTTGGGCTTAGAATAGAGAAATGAGGGAGCAAGTCCTAGATCGCTTGCTGACAATAGCAATATTACATGAATACTTAGCAAATAGTTTCAACCATTAGATAACAACTTAAGAAAACATTTACCAGAAGGTCCAATGCCTTCTATAAATTTTAAGAATCATGTATTTGAAAACACCTCTTAAATATCTAACCAGAATGCTTTGAGAAAGTTTTGTAAAACATTCAGTGTACCAGGCTTCACACCAACCTTAAAGAATCATAACTGCCAGGAATGGGGCTGATGAAACTGCAGGTATGAAAATCACCTCAGAAAGATTCCTATTTGCAGCTAACTTTGAGGGTCAATCAAGTAAATCACCCTTCTCCAGCTACTGACCCAAGGACATTCAGATACTACCTCAATGTACTTATAGTTCCTTACATTTTGATTATTCTTTTTATGTGCCCATGCAAAAAGTAGAGTGTGGTGAATCATGAATTGCCATAGCTTAGTAAATTAACTCCTGTTCCCCACTTCCTAATAATCCACAACTTCACCATCATTTTCTGATATCTCAAACATATATTTTTATCTACATATGGTAGTATATTTGAACACAATAAAAATACTGCAATCCTCCCTTTCCTAATGAAGAGGTACTCAAAGTTGGAAAATATTATACTGCTGGAGTTTATTTTATACTTAAGGGACTTGTACTCTACTGAAGAGAAAAGAATAAGTTTTTTTTAAATAAAATATAAATGTAGGTAGTAATAAGTTCCATAATAATGATTATAATAATATTTTTAAAGTAAGATAAAGTTGTGAAACTAATAGAAGTGATGGCAAGTATCAAAGGTCTTCTTAGGGAATACAGTGAGAAATAAAAATCCCCATTCTGAAGCTAGTGTTTGCTGTATTTTTAGATCTGAATAATTTAGTTGAGTAAATGAATGAATGACAAGAAGGGTAAGGACTCATGAGAGTCTATGAACCTCTATGACAACATAATCTTATTAGATTCAAATTGCATCCAAGAGGGGCAGGTGTTGTGGCGCAATGAGTTAGACTACTACTTGCAATGCTGGCAAATAGTATTGGAGCACCAGTTCAAGTCCTGGTTGCTTCGCTTCTGATCCAGCTCCCTGATAATGCAGCTGGGAAAAGCAGTGGAAGATGATTCCAGCGCATGGGATTCTGCCACCCAGATGAAGTTCTAGGATCCTGGCTTTGGCTTATCCCAGCCCCAGTTATTTGGGGTATGAACCAATAGATGGAAGATTCTCATTCATTCTCTCTCTCTCTCTCTCTCCCTCTTTCTCTCTCTCTCCCCCCACACACACTTCCCTTCTCCTCCCTTCTCCTCCCCTCCTCTCCCCTCCCCTCCTTTCCCCTTCTCTCTCCTCCTCCCCTCCTTTCCTTTCTTTCTCTCCTTCCCTCTGTCTCTGTCACTCTTTCAAATTAATAAATAAATATCCAAAAACAAAAGAGCAGTGAGAAGTTTGATGTGACTGAATAGGCATGGCAGAGTGAGGATGAGGCCAATGATGAGACATTAGCTAGGAGAGCTGGGCTGGGGCCCAACAAAGGGGAGCCTGTAGGTCTTGATAAAGGCTTGGTCTTTATTCTATGAGAACTTACTATGGGATTTCAAGCAGAGAGGTGATATTATTTATGTTCTATAAAGATAACTTAGACTGCTATGAGAAGAAAATGGATCATGGAATCTAAAAGTGAAAGCAAAGAGGCCAGAAAAGAAGCCATGGTAGTACTTCAGGAGAGAGTGGAAGTTGCTCAGATTCTGTAAGCATGAGTGTACTTCATAAATTTGTGGAAAATGGAATAAGCTTATTTTGGTACAAAAAAGTTGAAATCCATAATTACAAAGAATCTTGAAAAAGTTATTGAAAATGTGGGGGCTGGCATTGTAGCACAGAAGTTTAAGCCACCATCTATGATGTCGGCATCACATAACAGAGTCCTGGATGCTCTGCTTCCAACATGGCTCCCTGCTAATGAGCCTGAGAAGACAGTGGAAGATGGGTCAAACACCTGGACCCTCGGCATCCACGTGGGAGACCCAGATGGAATTCCAAAATCTTAGCTTCAGCCTGGCACAACCTTGGCTTTTGTGGTCACTTGAGGAGTGAAACAATAGATGGAAAATATCTCTGTCTCCCTCTCTCTCTATGTCACTCTACCTTTCATATAAATAAATACATAAGTGCTTTTTAAAGAAAAATTCTTGAAAATATTTATTATGTAAAAACTATGGATTTTAAAATTTCTTTGCCTAAAAATAAATATTATTTAATTACATTTTCCTTGATCTTTTTTAATACTCTCATGTTTTGAAGCTTCACTGATGGGCCTTGCTAGTGGATAGGTTATGGGGAGTAAGGGGAAGAGAAGAGTCAATAGTCAGCATTTCTGTTTTTAAAAAGATTTATTTATTACTTTAAAGACAGAGTTACAGAGACACAGAGACAGAGAAAAAGAGATCTTCCATCCAATGGTTCACTCCCCAAATGGCTGCAACACCCAAGGCCAAGCCAGGCTGAAGCCAGCAGCCAGGAGCTTCATCTGGGTCTCCCATATGGGTGCAGGGGCTGAAGGACTTGGGCCATCTTCCACTGCCTTCTGAGGCACATTAACAGGGAACAGGATCAGAAGTGGAGCAGCCAGGACTTGAACTGGTGCCCACATGGGATGCTGGTATCATGGCAGAGACTTTACCCACTATATCACAGCACCAGCCCCCAGTGGTCTGGGGGGAGACTTGAAAAAGTCCATGGAAAACGCATATTGTGAAGAAAAAAAAAACTATGCATGGATTTCATACTTTTTTGCATTCAAAAAAAATCGTTTAATTCTATTTTCTGTGAATTTTTGAAGTATCATCATATATTGTAGCACAAGAAACTGAGTAGATGGTACCTAAAGTAAGGAAGAGGGAGGTGAAGCATTGTGAGGAGGTTGGGAAATCCAGAATTCTGTATTGGCAGCAGCTGGGAGACCACATTCTATATTGGAGTGCCTGGATTCAACACAGTTCTGATTCTAATTTCCTGCTAATGTGCACCATGAGAGAAGAGGGTACTCAAGTGGTTGGGTCCCTGCCACTCCTGCGGAAGACCTGGATTGAGCTCCTGGCTTCTAGCTGTTGCTTGACCCAGCTGGTATCATTGGGCAGTGAGCCAGCAAATGGGATCTTCTTGTGTGTGTTGTCTCTGTCTCTTGGCCTCTCAAATAAATTAAAAAGAGTAATATGCCTGTCAGATTTCAAAAAAAAAAATATCAAGAGGACAGCTAGATTCACAAACCTGAAGCTCGGGGCTATGACTGGACAAAGAGATTTGGGTGTCCTCAGAACAGCGCACATTTGGACGGGCCTTGCTGCCGCTAGCTGGTGCTCTACTTTTTTCATTGCATCTCTATAGTTCTTCCCACCTTTCCGATTCTGCTACTTCCACCTTTCCTGCTTTGCTCCTTTCTCTGCCATGTATATCTATTTTCAGAATTTTGGGCCTCTTAATTTTTTAATCTTTTTACCTTGGGATTTGTTATTTGTGGTTTAGAATACATGTTCACCCCCAGAAGATTTGAATTCTACAGAGTAGTTGGTTGAGTCACACCTTCCTACTTGGGCTTCAGGGTTCTCATTTGTGAAACATGCAGTCAGTAATTTCAGTACACGGGGAGACATGGGACGGTTGTAGAATTATCCTATTTCAAGTGCATCAGATCTGATTCTACTGATACCATTACTGTTATTGTAAATGATGATGTTCAGATAAGATTGCATTGGACAAAAGTGTCCATGAGCAGAAATGGAAGTTTGGCAGCCACTTGGCTCAAAATGATAAATGATCTTTCTGTTATTTTCTGTCAGTGAATTCAGTTTTCCATGTGACTTATGTGGACCATAGAAATGTGGGCAGAAGCAATTGGGGATTAGGGCCCAAAATTAAGGCTCAATTTTTGTACTATGTTGACATCAGGAAAAATCAGTAGAGCTTCAAAAGGCCTGATCCCAAGCTCTCCTCCTCACTCTGCTCCCCAAGATAAGGTCCCTTAGCCAAGCAATCCTCCTTATCAAAGGGAACAGGGACAGCTCTGCTTCTCCCTGAAAAGTGATTTTTAATCCCAAGCCAGTTTGTGAAATTATTCAAACAAGTCAATTCTGTGCTCCTGTGTGAACCCGGGGGCATCTCATTCACTTGACACTACAATGTGTGACTCCCACAGCCCCTGCTTGTCTGCACTGTTCATGAATGCAAACCCTCCTGGTCCTCCATCACACACAGTGCCATTCTCCCCCAAGGTGTGAGCATATGTGGCTCAGGAACTGCAGTCAATCTGCTCTGTCCAGTGGCAGCTTCCATGTGTTCAGCCATCTCTATAACCCTAGAGAGGGAATCCTTCCCACACCCATATAAAACACTGATGTCGAACACATCTGTTTAGAAGTTTTAAAGGCCAATAAATGGTTTTTCTCTGTCTGTTTTCATCCAACATCACAGTGTCCAAGACCAGGGCTGCTCCATCAATGTGGGCCTGACTGAAGAGCAGGAGTCAACACTGATAGACATGACAGAAATGACAAGAAGGGGGCTGGCTTTGTGGTATAGATGCTTAAGCTAGCACTTGTGACACCAGCATCCCATATCAGAGTGTGAGATACAGTCCCGATTACTTCAGATACAGCTCCCTGGTAATCTGTGAGGAAAGGCAGCAGAAGATGGTCCAATTGCCTGGGCCCCTGCCAACCACATGAGAGACCCAGATAAGGTTCCTGATGCCTGGCTTCCACCTGGCCTAGCTCTTTCTCTCACTTCTATCTCTGACTCTCTGCCTTTCCAATAAATAATCCTTAAAACAACAAAAGTGACGTTAAGCCTCTGATTATAGAATGTATTAAAGTTATATTTTTGCAAAAATTAAAAAACAACAGAAGAAGAGAAGGAAGAGGGGAATTGAAGGAGGGAGTCAGAGGGAAGGAAATATTGTTTTTTGTCTTAGAATTGTACCTATGAAATACATGAAATGTGTCCTCTTTATGTTAATAAAAGTTTTTTTAGAAGAACTAAAAAGTTAAGTGATAAGCAGCACTACTTGGTACAGGGCCCTGAGATTTTGCAGTTGTTTGTTAGCTTTAAATAAATTAGAATAACATATCATACAGCCTAAGCTACATTGAAAAGGCATGAGTTGGGGAGCAGAAGGTGAGGCCAAAGGGAAAATATGTAGCAGCCCATAGGTAATAAATCTCCAAAGAGAAAGGGATTGTCTTGGCACTATACCTAGTACAGACACTTTTAGTCATTATTTTTTTCACTTTACTTTTGTCACAACACTATATGACCAACAGTTATTTGTCATCTCACAAGAGATTAAGGAAATTTCTTAATATCAACTAGTAAAGTGGGAGTTCTCAACCTCAGCACTACTAATATTCCCAGCTGGATAAATCTTTGTTGCAAGAGGAGAAGGTGGGAAGGGCTCTCCTGTGTGTTGTGGGTTGTAGAATGTTTAATACTGCACGTGGTTTCTTCCCTGTAGCACCTTCTCAGTCATGACAATCATAAATGTCTGTGGACTTTGCCAAATGTCTTCAGGGGGAGACTTTGATTGAACAACAAGGCAGTAGAGTCGTAGACTTAAAATCAAATGCAAGTTTACTGGATCAGATATCGATGCCCTTTTGATGAAGCCTCGCAGACTGTACTGAGGAATGCAAGGAAGGAAACCTGGCCCCTTCTTGACCTAGGTTGGAACTTACCTGATGTAGTGGATCCAGAAAGAGGACATTCTCACTTCCCTCACTGACTTACCAGACTGTCATCTGGCATAGCTCACAGTGCGTGAAAGCTCCAGATCCTATTACCAAATAGCTGAGCCATCCCTCCCCACAGAGGATGTTCATAATAAATTATAGGTCTGAGTGAGAGAGTGATGAGCCTAAAGAAAGGTCATGATGAGTCTCTCTTTGCTCCTATTAAGAAAAAATAAAACAGTGGTTAACCACATGGAGCATATGGAGAATAAATCATGGAAACTTAAATATGTACTAGGAGAAATTTCAGAAGCCAGGAAACACAGCACACGCTTGCTTTTCAGCCAACCTGTAAAAAGACTCACACTTAACTCATGGTGAACTATGTCCTGTGGCTGGCAGCCAGGAGACTTGGGTGAAGCCATGGGCATAAAAGGCACACATGTCGACTGGGCCAACTCCTGCCTCCTCATTAATAGCAGAAGTAACACTTTTGCTAGTTAGGCCTTGAAAAGGTAGGCTAAGGCCCTGAACACTTCAGTTACTCCAAAATGGAATGGTCACATCTTCCTTGTACTCTAAGAAAGAGAAGCAATAGGAAACCAGCAGACTTTGGATCCCTAGGGCAGTGTCCTGTTCTCTTCTGTACATTTAAGGTGATGCGTGGTCCTTGGCTAATTGGGGCTGGTATGCTCCTTAATGAAGACGACAACTTTGGCTTTGGCCAAGCCCTTTCTCCCTCAGGCAAATGCTCACATAAAAGGAAAACTCCACAATGGACCCAGGAGGACTGAAGAAAAAACAGCACTATGTCCCACAGAGGGTCTCTGCATTTTTTCCAAGTGCCCCACTTCCCATTCTGCCTTCCTCCTTCAATGAACCAACAAATGCCTTCAAGTTAAATCCCACAGACACACAGAACACAAGGAATCATGACTGCTCAGCAGCCCAACAGCAAAGTCATTTTACACTTGAATTTTCTTAATGTTTAGCTAAAATTACCTTGGCTATGACCGAGAAAATGAGTTGGAACTGACCTCCATTTTTCAACCCCCCTTCCTTCAAGTTCCTAAATTAATGATTTTACTTTTAAGTTTCCCAGTGTTGTTTCACTTCATTCACTTAGTTGAAGAGTTGGTGAGGAGAATATTGCACAAAGGGTTGTTTGCTGAGCTACATCATTTGAAGAATAATTCAAGTTCATTATGCCATGTATGTGGCGGTAGGAAGAAAATGCAACACATGAAGTGTGACACATAATCATGCATCATGATTGTATTTTTCTGAAAGAAAACAACTAACATTCTCCCGGGGAGTTGCTTACTCCTTGGTGATGGCCTTGGACAAGCATAGACTAGACAGGGTGACATGCAATATAAGGATCGCACTGCAACACTGTGGCTGACAGTGGAATTCCTAGGTTGCTCAGTGATGGTTTTCTGATAATTTGTATTTCTGTTAACTGTTATTGCATGCAAATGTACAGAATTTTAGCTGTTTTGAGTTCTCTGCTTCGCAGGTATTTTTAATCCTCTTTAAGGATAAGTGATTTTTATTATTTTATAATCAGTCTTCTAAGTGCAATAACTTCCACTCATGTGTAAGGTATTTGCTATGAGTGAGCAACATGGGCTCCAGGCCACTCTTGGTTGCAAGGGGATTTCAGAAGAGGGTCTTATTACAAGAGCAGTTTCTTTCCTTGGATAAAAGAAATGAAACAGTCTCAGGCCTTGGAAATTTATCTTACTTTAGTGCAATTGTAGCAAACATATGGGTCTTTAAAGGATGCCTGAGGATCTGATGTGGTTATCTGAATGTTGAATATGGATGTGGTATGTTTCTATGAGCCCTAGTTTTCAGAGAGTTCATAAAGTTTCTTTCTCTAAATAGTTGTAATTCTTGATTGAATACTTCTACTGTTTTTTGTTTTGTTTTTTTTTTTTGTTTGTTTGTTTTTTGTTCTTTGGAGTAACTACCTCCCCTTGAATGAGTATCGTCTCTTTGAATTTCCTAACACAACCACTCTCACCAAAAAAAGTGAAAAAGCAAGAAAGGCTTTGTATTTATTTTCTTGTCTTGGATTTGGGGGTAAATGGCAGCACCTAACTCTATAGATCTATTGTGTCACAATTCCCATGTCTACCTGGCAAAAAACACTTAATACAGAAAAACAATTTATTATTTTGGGTTTTTTTTCTTTTGTTTATGTTTTATCGCTCTTTAATGCCAATCTTAGATTGGCTTTGTACATAGAAAATCAAAAATAATAAAAGAAATCAGTCTGTAAGATGACCTACAAAAGGTTTCACATAAATAATGATGTGATTTTTCAATGCATCCTGATTTCTTTCAAGGACATTTTAAATGTTTATTAATTTATTATATTCATATACCTGAAAGGCAGAATCCAGAGGGAGATAGAGACACAGGGAGTGGTCTTCCATCCTTTGGTTCACTCTACAAATGCCAGAATGGTCAGAGCTGGGCCAAGCCAAAGCCAGGAGCTAGGAACTCCATTCAGGTCTCCCATGTGGGTCTTCCAGGAGCCCAAGTACTTGAGCCATCATCTATTGTTTCCAAGATGCATCATCAGGAAGCTAATCATAAATGGGATAGCAGGAACTTGAACCATCACTGCAATATTTTTATTTTATTAAATAGTAGTGAAATATAGTTAAAGCAAAGATTATCATCAAATTCCTTCCTTCTGTCTCCCAGTTTCTAGAGACAATAAAAAGGTGACTTTAGGATAATTAGTTGTTAACTATGAATGTTCTTTATCCAACTTGAAAAAATTCTTAGTAAGTCTCTTTATGAGACAAATCTTCCCACCACACATGTTCTGAATGACATGGAACAGCTCCATAGCAAAGCATAAGCAGTAGCATCCAACTATTCAGAGCATAGTGTGACACAAATTAGTGCTCAACAAGGATTTGTTGAATAAGTGAGATACAATTAACAAAATTATAAATTTTCTTCAGCCACAGGAATAAGCTAAATTTTCTGAGACACCCTTAGATAAGCTTGGAAGAATAGAAATTAGTGGATTTGAGAAAGGATGAACATTTCAGAAAGCTAACTTTTAATAAACACTTTTTAATCACCACCTTCTGCTACCCCTTTCATCATCCTAATTTCATTTTATTGTCATCATCATCTCAAGAAGTCATCTTAGGATCAAAGATAAGTGAAAATTCATTGTACATTAGCCACTACTTTTAATTTTGATTAGGCAAAAATGCAGCCACTCTTCTCTCAATTTAGTATGTTCACTGTACTTTTGTTATGTAAGACTATACTGGAAACTAAAACCCTATAATTGCTTTCATGCATTTATTGTGATCACACTCTCAAGACCCTAGTTTCTCTTAAATATTTTATATATTCAATCATAGATCTTTTACCACAAGGTTAAAGAAGCAAATGTTAATGAAATTTATGATTTAGTTTGAAATTATTGATTCTTCCAGTTGCCAAAATGCAAATGAAAATACTCACCAACAATATTCAAGAATTACGAATTCCATTGATTGAAAAATGTCACAAAATCACCACCAAGCTGAGCAGTTGTACTAGTGCATAAAAGCAGACTCAATTATCAAGTGAAGCTTTTTCTTTATAATTCTAATTTCAGTCAACCACAATAGTCAGCCTGGCGATATAGTGTATCGTTGAATGATTCTTTGAGCTAATAATATTGATTGCAATAATTATTTTCCTAATAAATCAAAACTGACTTCACAAAACAAGCATTGTTATATATGTTTTTCAGTAGCAGGAATTGGAACAAAGGTTCATAATGTCAAGCTATGTATTGAACACTCTTAGTGTGAGTTAACTAAAGGGTAATTGTAACCACTAAAATCCATTAAAAGGGGTCTTTTTGCTTTGAAAGTCAGAGAATACTTTTTAAAATAGGCTTTGATTAGTAGATGCACAAATTCATTGATCAGATATTTATTGAGTATATACTTTGCGCCATTGACTTTTCTGTGCACTACAGTTGAAAGCAGAAAACAAAGCAAAGCCCCTATTGGTATGAAGCAGACTGAATAGGGCTTTGTAAGCCATCATAGAAATTTTTACCATGATTGAGATGAATTATCATTGGAAAGTTGAGAGAGTAGTAACACGGCTTGATTTGTGTTTACAGAAGAATACTATGTGAAAAATGAATATAGTGAGGTAAGAGTAAAAGAAAGAAAATCAATTAGGAGACCATTTTTCTAATTCAGCCAAACAGAAGAGTGGATTAAACTAGAAGATTATTGGCGGCCATAGGATGATGAGGTTTAATTCTGAGTAGAAATTTGAAGGTAGATTCAACTGTCTTTGCTGTCGAAATGGACATACAGTGTGAGAGAAAGTGAGAAGTCAAAGATGACACCAAAGATTTGGGTCTAAGGGACAGTAGAGGTTAAATCTTCATTTATCAAAATGGAGAAGACTAAAGGAAAAACCTGCTTAGAAAAGTTGAGAGCTGAATTTTGGACTTATTGTGCTTAGGGTGCTATTTCAACAGCTAATGCAATGCATGGAAAGACTGTCCTGGTTTATTTGTTCACTAAAAAGATATGAGTTGAGCACCAACTGTGTGTTGGACACCAGGGGTACAGTGGAGAACAAAAAAGATGCATCTACATTTTGAGCATAGGACTTGTTTGGAAGTCTGTCATCAAACAAATCAGTGTAAAGCTAGAACTGTGAAAAGCGACATGAAAAAAAAAAATGGAGCATAATATACATGAAGGAATGGGTTTTGACCTTGATTAGGGAGTTAGGAAAGGCTTTTGTGAAGATACAAAGACTGAGATGAGATCTTAAGAACAATAGATAAAGCATATCATGTTCTAAATGAAAACATGTTTTGTAATGAATGACCACCCCTTAATTAAAGCCAGTGACCAAGATGTGGTGAAAATTCAAGAATTTAGGATAATCGAAGTTCCTAGCAAAGAAAATGGAAACAAATAGGAAAAGGGACCCATAGAAAAAGAAATAGTGAAATTTCAGAGTTCTCTCTACTTCCATGCTGCTGAAAAGAAATTATCAGCCTTACCATAATGCAGAAAAAGAATGAATTAGATCAGGGCTGGTGCTGTGGCATAGCAGGTAAAACTGCCACCTGCAGTGCTGGCATCCCATATGGCCACCTGTTCAAGTCCTGTATGCTCCACTTCTGATCTAGCTCTCTTCTATGGCCTGGCAAAGCTGTAGAAGATGACTCAGTCCTTGGGCCCCTGCACCCACATGGGAGAACCAGAAGAAGCCCCAGGCTCCTGGCTTTGTATTGGCCAAGCTCCGGTGGCTCCAGCCCTGCAGCTGTCTGGGAAGTAAACCAGCAGAAGGAAGACTTTCTCTCTCTCTCTCCCCTCTCCTCTGCCTCTCTGTAACTCTCTGCCTTTCAAATAAATAAATCCTTTAAATAAAGAAAAAGAACAAATTAAATCTTCCACCAACAATTGAATGCAGAGGTTTTGCATGAGTTTGGAATTGCAACATCACTAAGTCTAAAATTTCCCATACCAAGTTTATAAGCAGTTAGTCTTAAATTTCCTTTCCTGTTGCTTTTTATTACAAAAGATCCCGTTAACATTTCATTCGATAGCCTGCAAATAAGAAACAACTCTTCACAAAATTGATATTTATATTTTAAAAATGCTAAAGACAGCGTATTTAGCAATTATTATTTTATTGCAACCATATTTCACTGTCATTTAATGTCTTGGCAAAATTGATTTCTGGTAGAAAAAATGGGAAAAAGGGTTGACTTGAAGAGGAACATCTTTCTTATCTACAAATGTGTCTAGTGAAGAGGAGAGTAAAATGTGTTGAAGAATTCCAGGCTGTCAGATCTTCCATCTTTCTCTCTGTCCTTTTTGGATTCCAGCAAAACATAAAATAAAGAGAGATTAAAACATTAGATTGAGTGAAAGCAGTTACCTTTTTTGAGTGATTTCTTGCCAAGTAGCACACTGATTCCTAGTAACTCCAGTGTATAAGGGAGACATAGCTGATTCTGCAGCCACTGATTATCACTGTAAATTTCAAACCTAAACATTCTCTTCATTCCTGAATCTGTAACTTCTGCACTAAAGCAGTAGGTTGGATATTGATGGAAGGAGAAATTGACTCCATGATGAGAGTCGGAGTCTTTTTCTTGTCCTGGACCCTTTTTCCAATTCATCTGTTCCTTGCCCTCTATCTGTTCAGCCTTGCACTACTAGGAAATGGATGACTGCCTTCTACCAGCAAGAAAAGTCTCAGGCTTCCCTGACCTTGCACTTGTTAGAATGGGATGACTCTACAGGTGGTCCTACCTGCCTCCTTCCTCCTACCCTTAAATAAATTCAAATAGAATCACAAAAATATGTGCAAACAAAATCAAATGTACACTTAAGGCTTGTACAATTGTTCTGCATTTTTTCTGCATTGCTTTTGTTAGTACAGAAGACTTTTAAATAAGTCACAGGCCATCTGTTGGCCTTACTCTCAGGACACAGAGGATGAAAGGGGCTCAAAGTGTAGGTGTCTGAGTACCTGGAAAAACCCAGAGTCAGCTGATTTACTAGAGCCTTGACAGGAATACTCTGAGTGTTGATTTAGCTCAAGTTGAACATTATTTCAAAGTTTTTCTTTTACTATTTGCCTTTGAAAATGTTCAAATAAAAATATGCTTCTGTAATAACCATTTGATCATCCTTCTATCATTCCTTAATTTGCTATTTTCAATGTACAAATACATAATATTTACATAGAGTTAAAAGTACTTTCATGCTATCCTGAAATCAAAGTTCTAATAGAGCTACAATAGCTTAAGCTGTTTAAAAAAAAAAAAAAAAACTAATGGAGGTTCTTTTTTTAATATTTTTCTTAAAAATACATACAAGTTAGACAAATTTAGAAGGCCTCAGTTGAAGCTCTTTCAAAAGCTGTGTAGTCAGGGATGTTACTATTTTGCGCCTGGCGAAGGTTTTTTACTTAGATTTTTTCAATCACATAGTCATTCCATAGATACTGCTAGTAAAGTCTTATTCTTAAAACCTTCTATGTGCTCTCAAAACTTCAAATCAATGGTTTCAGAACAGAAGAGAATATAATGGATAGGGTCTTGGTTTCCCAGTAGGTATGGAATCATTCAGAAAGTCACTTTTCAAGGAACAATGCTTCCAGAAGTGAGTTGGTGATTTCATGCAAAGAATGGGACATTTGTGACCAGTTTGAATTCAGGAAGCTACCGAAATTCCAATTTTTCATATCCCAAGGGCATTTGGGTGTAGTTTATCAGATTTTTCTACAGTGAAGGACTCATAGATGCTCAATACCCTATTATCAATCTTGAATAATCAGTTTGACACTAAATTTTACAGAAAATTTAAAAAATACAACCAAGGATTGAGGAGCTAATAGCAAAAGAAAAAGATAGTGTGTGGGCTGAATCAGCAGAGGAAAGTCTCACACCTTCAGTGGTGGTGAACTGAAACTAGTAGACATGCAAAATATTCTCCAAAAGGTTCCTCTAATTTATCAAGAAATCAGTTTCTATAAATAGAAATACCATAGTATGTAGCAAACATGAAAAAAAGATCATTCCAGTTCAAAAGCGGAAAGATTCTAAAAGGTGGACTCTGAATCCCTGTGTTTCTATGGTATTTGCTTCGTGGCTATTTTTGATTCTCCTTTAAGATATTAAGTTAGTATGGTTTCCCTCAGTTCCCCCTCATGTCAATCACTGAAGAGAATATCTGAATTTAATTATCATATGAGATAAGACTTACCTTAGGTCAGTGTATTTATATAGATGATCTGAAATGGAAAGTTGAACCTATCTGTTTTCTGCCCTTGGGCAAAGACCGTACAGGGGGACCATGTGATATCACCCAGATGCTGAGAGAATAACAAAACTGAATACGTAAACACTAAAAGATATCTAAAATATTACTTACGTCACATCCGCCTTGGAAAGAACTAAATGAACAGTCTGGACCCCCTCAAAAGTGATGGACTTTTCTTTCTGTCATCTGCATTACACTCTCCATATGGAGCCCTCCTTCAGCACATCTTAACAGCCTGCTCGATGTTCCTATCTGCTTTCCTCATCTTTCCAGCTACAAAATAAGTTCCCTCTGGGCTCCAATGGTATCTTACTCAACTCCAGCCGATGCTGGGTTTTAATAGGCTCAGTTCTCATTTTCCCAGCTTATATGTGTTTCTTGGGGCAAGTCACCCAAGTCACATCTCTAAATTTGATTTCTGCCTAGGTAAAAAGGAGATAATAATTGCTAGCTCACTGAATGGCTGTAGGGATTAAAGAAGATAATGTAAAAGGAAAAATGCTTTACAATGAAATGTACAGAGGGTAATTGTTAATATTACCAATGAGTGGTGATGGATAGTTCATTAGGCAAACGGTTAGAAGGGGATAAGCAATCTCAAAATAGGTGTTTCTGACTTAAGGCACAGGATTGGCAATTTGACACGTGTAGTCTGCACCAAATGCTGATTCTGCCCTTAGATCTGACCAGTATTTCAACTCTAAACCATAGTGGAGTTTTTTGTTGGCAGCAAAATATCCTCCTGCAGCTACAGCTGTAATGGAAAGAAGTCAATTTCCATTACGCTCATTACTGGCATGAGAAAACTCAATGTGGTTCCTTCTTATTCATTTTGCCAAAATGATGCCAGAATCCAGTGTGAGTTACCAAACCCTTAAAGGCACTTCATAATTTCCAGACATTCTTTGGACCTAGTTGGTTCTCTGCTGTTTCAGTGTGTGTCTTATGAATTAAATTGTATAATTGGCCAATGAAGCTTGGAGATTCCCTGTTGTCCTTCTTTTCCGTGAGGTCTCCCTGGGCTAGTCCCCACTACCCATGGGACTGAGAGAGGTTGGGCTACTTCTACTTTTTTGAGGATATGGAGACATAATACAAAAAGTGAGGAGCTCTAAGCCAGGATTACAAAAATGTTGCACTACATTTTAGAAGTTTACATTTATTAAACATTTTTTCCACAAGACATTATGATTCTATACAATTAAATAATTACAGAATTCACTTTCAACCCTTAAGCTCTTCCTTAAACCAGCAAGTGGTTTAAGAAAGCTTGTATTTTGTTTCCTAGCCAAAGACTTGGGAGAGTAAGTTGGCTGGGAATATATAGCACTCTTTAACAGAGTGACAAGAAAGGGACATTTCTGGATATTGGGGTGGGGCTTGAACCCAGAGGCTCCTGGGATGGACAAAGCTTTGGTATCAGATCCTACTCCCATCAGGTCTTGGTGGAGAAGGACAAAGTGGGCTTTTCACAGATTCTCTTCAGGCTGGGGAGAGAAAGTTGGCTAACATCCAGGTTACCCAAGAAGCAACAGCAGTGCCAAAACTGATACCAGCTTTCCTGAATTACCAGGATGGGGTCTGGGGAGGGTTCCAGGGCTGTGCTGGTACTAAGCTGGTGCTCCTACAGGCCTCCTTGTGCCCTCCTAGTCCCAGGATCCTCATGGGAGATTCCTAAACAGTTTTATGCGAAGCCCCATCACACAGATGGGAAGACTGAGGCCATATGATATCCTGTACCACCCAGAATAAGAGAAGTGTCTGCTGATGGGGCAGTAGTGATGGTATGAGCTCAACTATGTGTTGATATCAGCCAAGCTGCCAGGGTCTCTGCACAGAGGTGGATGGGAGGCCAGAGCCAAACACCTGGTTATGAGGACTTATTGCAAAGCTAATGAGTGCTATGAGGAGGAGAAGCCAGGTTACCATCAGAAAACATTCCTGGTATGGGGCAGGTGCTGTGGCATTAGCGGATTAAGCTGCTGCTTGTGACACCAGCATTCCATATACAAAGGGCCAGTTCCAGTCCTAGCTGTTCCACCGCCAATCCAGATGCCTGCTAATGTCCCTGGGAAGGCAGCAGAGAATTACCCAAGTGCCTGGGCTTCTTTCACATACATAGGAGTCCAGGATGGACTTCCAGACTCCTGGCTTCTGCCTGGCCAAGCCCCTGCTATAGTGGCCACGAGGGGAGTGAACCAATAGATAGAACATCTCTGTCTCTTCCTCTCTCTCTGTCACTCTGGCTTTCAAATTAATAGAATAAATCTGTTTTTTTAAAAAACAGAAAGAAAGCATTTCAGGTAAAATGCCCATAGCAATCCCAAAAAAGAGGGAAAACCAAGTTCCAATATTCCAGTAATATGTTCTAGTTTATTTCCTCAAACTGCATAACTGCCCAATTACAAAGAAAAAAAAAGGGGGGGGCAGGGTAGAGACCTTTTCAGTTTTCACCTTGAACACTGTCTTCAACATCCAGCCATCTTGAAGTGCGCAGGGAGGTCAGCCGAAGGGGGAATGTCAGAGAGGATGGCAGAGAGGAGAGACAAACTGACATGTGTCTCTGATCATGTGGTTGAACCACTGAATGATCTACTCTCACCACACTTTTCTGATGATACTTAGCCCTTTCCCAGTATCTCTGTGCTGCTGTTCCTACTTTGGGGGTGGGCATGGGGGGAGGTCTCCACAGCAATAACCTTCTTGAGCACCTGCCTTGTGAATTTATCCATATTTATCATTCCCCATTCCTTGCCTATGGACTTGCCCAATGCAGGTTCAGTTTATTTATGGATATTCGGAAACCAAACCAGCAGCGCGATGCATACTTTATTTTCTCCAATAGTTTGAAGGACTAGATGTTTTTCACATTTTCCAGATTCTCTAGTAGTCAGAACAGATTAGCAACTACAATCCTGCCCAAACCCACGTGAAATAAACATCAGTGAAATCTTTCATCTGCCGGTTATTTTCACATAAGCAATGGCAAAGTCAATTTTTGAGGAAAAAGCTAAAAATCTACTTATCAAATATTGAATTGCTGAATGAGGCTGAACACAACTGATGGCTCTTTAAAAATAACCCAACTTTCCCTGTAATGGCTCCTCATTAAGCGCTCGCCTTATTTCCCAAGTGTTCCAAATGAAGGAAGTAAAACCAAACTAATGGAGTGGCTAATTTCCTTTTGGGTGATTTCTCCATTCCCACCCTCCCCAGGCTTGCCAGATCCCACCAGGCAGCCTGCTCTGGTAGAAACCTGGCTACCAGGGAGGTGTGGGTGATGGGTTTTAAACTGTTCTAAGTCAGCAGAGGGGAAGTGTTGATGCTTCAGAGAATCAGCCATCTGGCCTTGGAGTGAGGATGCCAGGAAGATTCAGGAGGGAAATCAAGAAAGGAGAGAAGAAAGACACTGCTGAGGCTCTGGGGAGCAGAGCGCAGCCTCAGGGAGAAGGCAGGCTAATGGAGATGAAGGGGAGGCGGGCACTGCTGAGCGGGGGCTGGGGGTGGGATCACAGCTCCCCGAGGCAGCTCCAGGGCTAAGCTGCTTATCAAGGATGTTAGGGAGGATTTGGACTCTGGAAGCGAACCTGTGCAAAGGGGCTGGAGCTTAAAATTGGCTTCCTTCACTACCTGAGAACTGAAAAGCGTCAGATCAAAGTCTAAATGGAATGTTTGTATTTTTCAACTTAATTGGAAAGAATTTCTTATTACAGAATATGTGGGAAATGCAGAAAACTAGAAGAAAACAATAGTCTCTACTACCTAATCCTCCACCATCTCAGTTCCTAAACATGGCCACTGCCAACATTAAGGTGCACGTTTTTATTGCTTTTCTGTGCCAAGGTTTACCTTACATGTTGGTAATGATGTTATTTGTACAACCTTACAATTCAGTTGTTTTAACCTAGTTTCATTTTGTACATATTTTCTCCACTGTTTAATATTATAACCTGTATTTTGAAATTATGTACAATATTGCATCAAATATGTGCAATCCCTAACACATCCATTGACCTGTAGTTATGCTCTTTCCAGCATTTTGCTATATAAATAATGATACCATGGACATCTAAATGTAAAGTTTATTTGACATTTCAGGTTGCTGCCTTAGAATTTATACACCTAGAATTATGGGGTGAATAGGTTTACATATTTTTTTTTGACAGGCAGAGAGAGATAGAGAGAAAGGTCTTCCTTTTTGCCGTTGGTTTACCCTCCAATGGTCGCCGTGGTAGGCGTGCTGCAGCCGGCGCACCACGCTGTTCCGATGGCAGGAGCCAGGTGCTTCTCCTGGTCTCCCATGGGGTGCAGGGCCCAAGAACCTGGGCCATCCTCCACTGCACTCCCTGGCCACAGCAGAGAGCTGGCCTGGAAGAGGGTCAACCGGGACAGAATCCTGTGCCCCAACTGGGACTAGAACCTGGTGTGCCGGCGCCACAAGGCGGAGGATTAGCCTATTGAGCCGCAGCGCCGGCAGGTTTACATATTTTTAAATGTATGAAGGCATTAAGAAACCATTTGATTCTGAAAAACTATATACCTTTATAAATTAAAATTCTTAATTCTTTGTCATTCAAGAAAAATCCCCCCTTTTCCCACCTTTTATTTCTCACATGGTTTAGAAAACCATCACATGGGTTCCAAAGCTCTGGGTCACTGCCCTCAGAAACTTGAAATAGGAATAGAGAATATAGTCCAAATCACTGAGTACACACCCTAAAGTAGTAGGTTTTTGTAGTGAGACGGCATCTTTGCCACAGCTCCAACAGATTATTCAATAGGACCATGATTTACTATTGTAGGACTAAAGAGTTGATGGTACATGCACCACAACAAAACACACAAGAGATCTCTAGTAAGACCAGTGCCATACCTTTCTGTCTTCAAGTTAGCAGTTCTGCTCTATGGATGTCTGTAGATAAGCATGGACAGAAAAGCAGATTTAACAGATCATATTGATCTCGTTATAATTCCCACAACTTTCGGAACTGCCCAGAGATTTTATTGGCCTCCAAGAACAATACTAATTCCACAAGTCAGATCAAAACAAGCAACATTGTCAAAATGAATGCATTATTCTTCCTTTTACCAAATTTCAATTACTTCACAACATTTCCCTCAAATAGGTAGTTTAAGGATTTTCTTCAAAGTCATTAGCTTCTGGGGCAGGCATTGTGGCATAGCAGATTAAGTTTGAGATGCCCACTTTCCTTGTCAGAATGCTGGTTGTAGTCATGGTTTCTCTGCTTCTGATCCAACATTCTAATGGTGCACCTGAGAAGGCAACAGATGATAGCCCAAGTGCGTGGATTCCTGCCCCACTTGAAAGGCCTGGATGGAGTTCTGGCTCCTGGCTTATACCTGGCCCATCCCCAGTGTTACAGACATCTAGGAAATGAACCAGATGAAAGATCTCTGTGTCCCTTCTCTCTGTCACTCTTCTTTTCAAATAAATAATCTTTTTTGAAGATGTAATAGTTTGGAATAATCTTATCTATGAAATATAAAGTGTTATCAAATGAAAATCTTCTTTTTTTTCTCTCCTATTTCTGTACTTTTTCCATTCTGGGGGTCTTGTTTCTGTAATGAATGTCATAAAGCTGGTGAATTTTCATAGCTACCAAATGTTATCCCTTCATTTATATATGGGGAGATTGTGGCCTGATTGAAAAAAGAAATTTAATGAATTCAAGGTTATAAATGAAAATTTCACCCCTTAGTTTCCTGGTCTACTCTCCTCCTTCTCTGTCCATCAAGAAACATTAATGCCGATATTTTCTTACCCTTTATTCTTTGTTTTTCCTGTTGAATGCTTATAAAAAGTCAAATTATTTAATGGAGATGCTAATAATCTTCCAAAAGCTAGCCCACATAACTCAGGTTCCTTACAATACTACTCTTTTTTTTAAAGATTTATTTATTTATTTGAAAGTCAGAGTTACAGAGAGAGGAGAGGCAGAGAGGTCTTCCATCTGCTGGTTCACTCCCCAACTGGCCGCAATGGCCAGAGCTGCACCAATCCAAAGCCAGAAGCCAGAAGCCAGGAGCTTCCTCCGGGTCTCCCACGAAGGTGCAGGGGCCCAAGGATTTGGGCCATCTTCTACTGCTTTCCCAGGCCGTAGCAGAGAGCTGGATTGGAAGAGGAGCAGTCTTGAACCAGCGCTCATATAGGATGCCGGAGCTTCAGGCCAGGGCATTAACTCACTGTGCCACAGCGCCAGCCCCACAACACTACTCTTAAAATCTATAGTACACAGCCAAAAAATAACTACCTTTAGTCTGTCAATCTTGAGTTGAATGTAGTTCAACATTGTTGGATGCACATCACACTAAAGCAAGCATTATTCCAAAGAAATCAAACATTTCCTTATATAAAGCATCATTTTTATCAATAAATATGTTACTGGTAAGATATTTCCAGCTACGACTAAAATTGCACAATAGGCCAATTCTTTCTTTAACAATAAAATAATGTTAATTATTACATTGCATTTCTATGAACAGTTTCATATGAGAAGGAGAATATCCTTGTGAAGTCTCTTATTAACCCAGTTTCAACATAAGTTTTAACAAAATGGAAGGTAATCAGCCTTTGTATGTAGCATTATGACGATGGCCATCAAAACCATGCAATCACAAATATATTTTGCTCTCTATAACTAGCTATGAATAATCAGTGATTTTCAATGGAAGGAAAGTGGCTATTCCAAATTGCAACACTAGCAAAGCTTGTGATATTTACATTTAACCCAAAATATTCTCTTTTGATAGTGTTTCTAAGAAATAAGAATTCAATGGGAAGGAAGAAAGCAGGGTTGTTTTTTAATATTTCAGATTAGTTTTTTGGCTCAGAATCACAAGAACCACTATTGTCATGTACTTACTAGATTAATTTTTTCAAATGCTGTCATAAGAATAAAATAACCATCAAACATTGACATAACTTTTTTATATGCCTGGTTATGGGTGGAAACATACTGATTGCCAGGAATGTATTGGAAATAGCACAAGATTTTTTTAGTCCCCTTCAGTATAGGGTATATAGTCTGGCCTTAATTCACTATTTCAGGGGGATAGTAATGTTCTCATTCATTTAAGACCCAGTTTACAGTCAAGCATTCTATACTTAAGGAACCCGAGAATGGACCTCAGGGGTCTAAAAGGAGCAACACATGACCTGGATAACATAAAAATAGTTTTATGGAGAAAGAGTTGATAATGTCTACTCCCTTCTCTAGTTTAAACAAAAAAGTGAACTGTTGTACCAACCCCCAGAATTTGCTAAGGTTTTCTTCAATCAGATTGCTTTTGGCTTTCTGAGTCCTACATCCAAGACTTTTAAAAGCTATATTTCCCTCCAGAACTATCACCAAGCCCCTCGTTGATTCGCTGTATGCAACGTTGGTCTTTCAAAAGACTATTGACTTTCTTAAAGAAAGTTTAGTCTTTTGTACTGGAAAAGTATATAAAATTATATAAAGTTCATTCCTAAAATTCCTACTATTTACATCAAAATTTTAAACACCTATAACTTGTGAGGAGAGGACAAACATACTTGATTAAAGACTAGCTGACTTGCTTTAGAGGGTTTCAAATGGAATTGGAGCAGGAAGTGATGAAAACTTGGAAACTCTGATCTCAATTGGACCATGGAAAGAACAGCAATGAGTGAGACTTCTTGGAACACATAAAAGAAAATAATTGGAAAAAAGACTAGGAAAAAGTCATATTGTATTAGATATCTATCTGTACATCCATGGGTGGGGCTGGCTAACAAAGGGACCTAGACACTGTGATGCAGAGGTTGTCTTGGAGAATTTTCACCCCAAACAGAAGGGGCCTTCAAAACAGAAAATCAAATAGGAATGCTGAATTTCAAATCAACATGAGAATGGAGATTATTACCTCTTATAGGACAGAAATAAAATTAGTAGATGAGAGGGGAAAAAAACCCGAGAAAATGAGAATAAAAGCAAGTTCACAGTGGATATTTTAAAGGAACAAGCAGATCCTAAGACATCTAGAAGTTCTGAGGTTTTAAAAATCTGCTTTAACTTAGTGTTTCATAAACTCCCTTAAATACAAGATTTAAATACACTTCTTAAGCAATGCCAGTTAATATTCTATAAAACTTGTATTTAGGAGAATACATGTAGGGCATTAGCATTTTTTGACTTATGAAATAGCTGAAGAAATTCAAAGGAGGCCAACTCTGGAATTAGAATACCTGAAAATGAGCCTGCCCTCAAACTTAATTCTGGTATGATCTTAGACTTCTAATTTAAACATTATGTTCCACATTTTTCTTATTTATAAAAAGAGTCTTGTAATAGCACTTATCTCATAATGTTGATATAAGAGTTGAATAGCATAAAAAAGCTGCAAAGCACCTAGCACAGTGTCTGGAATGTGGTAAACTCTCTATAAATGTTTGCTGTTGTCATCATTGTCATTACCATTATAATCACTATTAGCAAATTGGCCCAGCTTAAAGCACCAAGGGAAGAATACTGTATGAGTTAGAGTAGTCTAGAATTTTCTTATAGTAAGCCACTGGAATGGGGGAGGGGGTTGTTACTATAAGAAAACAGGTGTTGTTTGATTTGCAGGAAAAAAGGACAGTAAGAGTTGGAAAACTCTGTTGCGCTATTGTGGAAACACTGCTTCAAATCCATTTCAAATTCTGGTGCTCTCTGGCTGATTCTCTTTTAAAAGAAGTTGACACCATACTTTATGATTCAAAGCCAGAGGTTTAGTATTGTACACAGTTAATTATGTGAAGTCAAGACACCCTGGCTACCTCAATGCGCTTCTACATGTTCCGTGACACTTCCCTTTCATCCTCCTCTGCCTCTTTGACTTAATATCCACCTCCACTCCATGATTCACTTGGGTTTTGCAACAAATCCCTCCTGACAAGCTCACAAATCCTCCCAGACTTAGTGCAATGTCATGGAGCTGAACTAACCTCTCCAATTCTTGTTTTGAATTCTGTGTTGTTCTTTCAGGTGTGCAGAAAGAAGGTGTCTTGTGTAGCAGGATTAAAATCACAGAGAAAGGTGCCTGGAAGGGTAGCCACAGGGCCTGGAAAGCTGTTCACACCCATGTGAATGACAACTGCAGGTCTCTAAGAGTTCTTTGGTGGAGATACACAGCAGAAACCTCAAGCTTGACTTGCAGATGCCAATTTGAGCTTGCAGCTTGATTTATGTTTTGATTTGCGAATTCAGCAAATTGAAAGAGAAAGTCATAAATGGGCAATGAATATGGAACACAAAACATTTTTGTTGTAACAAACTATCACCTATCTTTTGAGAGGCATGTTTTCTTAGGAGGCAAAACATGGCAGAAATTGGAATTTTCACATTTGCAAATTTTTTATGTAATGCTGTGGGAACATTTCTGTTTGGAGAATGGAGGGGTTTCACATCTAATGCTGACTTTGAATGTTTTCTGGAGGAAACTGCTATGGAAATGCAATCCTCACCTCTAGACAGGATTTGGGGTCATGTCAAGCAGCCAGGTGTATCCTCAAGGAAAAAAGGAACTGACAGCTGGAGCATTCTGCTTCAGAAGCTCCCAGCAGCGCTAATGAGGAGGTCAGCCTCACACCTGCTGCAAGGAGCCAGGCTTCCTCCCATCAGGTGCATTGTCCACATGGGCTAGAGAAATGTCTTTGATAACATTCAAAGAACCTGAAGAATTATAATAAAAAAAAATACAGTTCACAAATTTTCATGACCCTAAGACACAGCATGAGAATGCATTAAATAAACCTATTCTCAACCACTGAGATTTTGATTCAGTGTGTTTGGGGTGGTCCTGCGAATCTGCATTTTCGATAAGAATCCCTATGATTTTGAAAAAGCAACCTGCAAGAATTAAAATTAGGGAAGTACTAAATACGAAAAAGATGTAGACGAAGAACAGAGTTACCTTTCTTCTTCTCACATATTTTTTGAACTTTTGGTATGTGCCAAAAAATTTGCTACATAACAAGGATACAACGGTGCACTCCTTTTCAATGGCTCATATAAGAAATGAACACAAAGTAGGTGGCTTACAACAGAGAAATTTATTCTTGCAGAAATCAGGAGCCCATAAGTCCAACACAGATTCAACATAGGACACAGGTTCCGCTGTGTCTCTCCACCCAGGAACGCGAAGAGACCTGCTTTCTGCAGTCTATGAGAGAGAAACTGCTTCCTGTCTGTCTCTCAGCCCCTGGTGTTAGCTGGGTCTCCTCAATGTTCATAGATTGTTCATGCATTCCTCCTATCTCTTCTGCCATCTTCATATCACATTCTTTTCTGTGTCTTTTTCTTCCTTAAAAACTTGTTCTGATTGTATTTAGGGCCCACTCTTATTCAATATGATTTCATCTCAATCTTTACCTTAAACACAAATGCAAAGACCCTATTTCTAAATAAGATTGAATTCTGAGGTCCTGGTAGAAATGAATTTTAATGGAGGAACTACAAATATAAGCAAAATTGGACCTGGCCCATGTGCTCAACGATCTTATAAACCAGCTGGAGAAGTAGCTCTTGGCCAAATATCAGACAAAGTAATATAAAACCCAAGCACAAAATGTGTTATAAAGCAGAGATGCATGATGTTGTGAGTGTAGCCATGTGTGATTCCATCAGTCAGTTTTATTGACTTTTCCTATTCATCTTTCTTAGTGTTCTTTTACTTACTAAGGATTCCAAATAAATATAAAGTATGATCTACTTTCAGGAGATTGACAATCCATTGTGTATGATGGGACAACTGCATATTCATCACAAAAATAATTTGCTACCAAATGAAGCACCAAAGTACATAATTTTATGAATGCAATTAGTATTCAAAGAAGGACTGCATGCTGAAAGATGGGTAGTGAGTTTTACTTGGTTGGAAGGAGAAGATTGTAGGAGAAGTGGGTATTTTCCTTCCTCCTTGATATGATTCATCACTAGCCTCATGGTTTCCATGAGTCACCAAGACACAAGGAATATATTAGGCCTCACTTGGAGTAGGTGCTAGACGAGGCATTCTAAAAGCCTGGATGGTTGAATTTTACTGCTATCAAGTTCACAGATTGGTAGGGCATCAATTTCCATGTCTGCAGCTGTGCACTTTCTAATATTCCCCTCAAGTAAGGGGTTTATATCCTTGATCTATTCTGAGATTTAGACTGTGGGTAGGCTAAAATAGTGCCTTGCACACAGTAGGAGCTTGACAATAGGCATTTGCCAAGTTACTTAAGTATAAAACGCCTATATAAGCAAAACCTTTTTCTCCACAATAAAATAGAAGAAATGGCTATTGAATTTGGAGAACAGTAAAAATCCTGCTTTTGTTTCTTTTATAAGTACATTTATGTTTGCTGTATCTTGATTTGCTGATTTTAACCCACCCATCATTTACTGAGTACTTTATATGCCCAGGACACTTTAGCAGTGCTTCATAGCCACTGTCCTACAAGCGTCATGTAAAAAGTACTACTGCTCCATTTTACAGATAATTCATACCTGAGACAAGTATCTCAGACACAAAAATCCATGCTAACGATCAGCCACTAAACCTCTGTGTCTGGAGAAGCAGGGCGGGGTCGGAGTGACTGTCAATATGTTTCATGGCAATTCAGGCAGCATTGTGGTGTCTGAAGGTGTCTAATAAACCTACCAGCTATTTCAAATCCACTGTGAGAACTCTATTGTTTCCTCTTCCTTCCTTGCCTATAATTAGACAGGTTCCTTTTGTGTTTCTTAACTTTGACTCGTGGCCTACTTTCCCTTCTCATTAGGCCTGTCTTCCAGGATTTTCAGCCATACTCTCCTCTTATTTACAAGCCTCTTTCACGCCATGTTTGTCAGTGCTAGGATAACCCTGGCTCAATCATCTTCTGATCTTCGAGTGGGAATTGGTAATCCCCAGGGCCCCAGATCCCTTGGTGATGAGTGGTGGGTGGGTCTGACTCCAGAGCACTGGGAACCTGTAAGGAATTGTTTCTTAGGGAGATTTAGGGGCACAAGAGCAGACCACATATGTTGAGAGCATTAAATAAGCCAAAGGCAACAAAAGTCCCATTCTGATCACTGCTTTTAAAAGTAACAATCTTGGTTAGCCATGAATTGCTTTTCAGTGAGCCAGACTGCCCAACAGTTTGCCTGTATATCCAGCAGAAAGTCTGCCTATGGAGACTTTTTACACAGCAATCTGCCTCTGAAAGTAAACTGACAATTTCTTTCCTGGGCAGTTTGATGTAGCCTGTTATTGTTATGCTAATGTAGTCTCTGTTAATAGTGAGGGGACTTTACAGAATGCTAAGATGTGTAGGAGCTTCAATCTATAAACCAATTAACAGTATTTGCTGGGATAAAGAAACCATCTATCTATTTGGCAACTATCCAACCTTAAGCACTTCATGGACTACGGAAAGATGGGTGGTAGGGGGTTGGCTTTTGGAAAGAAAAACAATGCAGCATTCAAGCATCAGTAGTTACCCACCAATCATGCAAGGAAATGAACTCTTCTTCAAGAAAATTATAAGATCAGCATGTTTCCTTAACTATACATAAAGAGATTCCTATCCAGTTGATTCTAGAATTCTGCTTTCTGTGGCAGTAGAAAGATTCTTTTTTCTTTTTATTTATTTTTAAGGGTTTTTAAAATTTTATTTAAGGTATACACGTTTCATGTATTTTATAGATAAGATTTAGAAATGTAAATACTGCCAGCGCTACCCTCCCTCATGCCCATGCTCCCACCCTTCTTCCGCCTGCTCCTATTCCCATTCTTAATTTTTACAAAGATTTATTTTCAGCTTACATTATATTCATAGCATTAACCAGTCACGAAGTAAGAGTTCAGCAGCAGAAATATTCCTATAATGAGTATGAATGCATAGCTGTTTTCAAACTTCCTAGGTCCTGCACTTCCATCGTATCAAGTATATTTAAATACACCCACTTTCTAATATGTACATTAGGGGTAAATACTTAAAAGAAATTCATTAATAATCTTGCTCTGAAAAATATGTGGCTATACGTCACTCATTTAATTTACCATTAACTTTAAGTCTTCAGAAATCATCATTTTTTTTCCATGGGGAGGTTTGCAAATTGTTTTAACAATAACACTATACAATAGTAAGTGATGGTGAGATGATGTTTCTTCTTGTAGATATGTACAATAAACAAGTAAGAGTTTTATTTTTCAATCTTGTTTTGTATTTGTAGCAAATAATATTTTTATGAAACTAATCATTTCAATACGACCTTGAGAAGATCTTGGCCCCAGGCACTGTGTCTGTTGGATGCAATAGATGGAATAGGCCTGAATGGGTACCCTGATTGCTGTTAGGTTGATAATTCTAGCCATTATGATTTTCTACTAAACTGGCTTGCTCCTGTTTGATGTTTTTCAAGTTCCCAACTTCTGGTTGTAACTTTACTATTCAATAACTTTCTCATACGAAGAAAATGTGCTAAGCAACCAAGTCTAATATTGTATGCAACAAATGTAGGTGCATATAAATATTAAATTATCTATAAAATTTCTTGAATGATAACTATATGTCATGTACAGCCAAACACTCTTTATGCTTTATTTCTTTCCCTCTATATATCTTTGTACTTTAAGAAAACAACCAATTAAGGGGGAAAGAGAGGAAAGGCTAGAGGAGATATTTGAAAAAAGGAAAAAGAAGAGGACAGTAGAGTATAATGGTTCAGCAATGTGTTTCTACAGAGATTCCAGGGTTCCACTATCAGATCCTCTTTTACTTATAAGTACAATCTTAGACAACTTATTTAGTATCTCTGAACTTTGTTTTCATTATCCGCAAAATAGAACTAAAAAGATTAGCTATTTAAGACAATTTTTATGAAAATTAAAGTAGCAAATTTACTAAGAACAATGTCTAACAGATAATAAATTACTCAGCAAATATTAATTATTATGATAAAATCTGCCAGAAATATTAACCTTAATTTGAATCTTCTTGAGCCTGAACATTGAGCCACATTCCAGGGGTCAGTGAAGATTCAGAATAAATCCAAAAATTGATCTAGAATGTTTGATGTAATGCAGTCAAGGAAGAAAAAATTTTGACAAGTAGCACTTGGGTTGGGCTGAATCTTTGAACTTTCTGCTACTCCAATATTTTATTTGGCTTCTCTTACTTTTTTTTTTTTAATTTGACAGGTAGAGTTATAGACATGAGAAAGAGAGACAGAAAGGTCTTCTTTCCGATGGTTCAGTCCCCAAATAGCCGCCATGGAAGGCACTGCGCAGATCTGAAGCCAGGAGCCAGGCGCCTCCTCCTGGTCTCCCATGCGGGTGCAGGGGCCTAAGCACTTGGGCCATCCTCCACTGCCCTCCCAGGCCACAGCAAAGAGCTGGACTGGAAGAGGAGTAACCAGGACTAGAACTCAGTGCCCATATGGGATGCTAGTGCTGCAGGCAGAGGATTAACCAAGTGAGCCACTGCTGGCCCCGGTTTCTCTTACTTTGATGTTGGAACATTTTAAGACTTTTTTTTTGTTACTCTTTTGAAAATACAAGACATTAAACAATAGACAAAAAAAAACACCCTCCCTGGCTTAGACATCCTGGAGGTCATGGAACCTTCAAATGTCCTGTGTTGTAGACCAGCTGCTTTTCCATCTCCCAGTACAAAACAGATTTTCAGCCCAGAATTCTAGCATTCCTTTCATGCCCTTCATTAAAGGATTTTTGCATGATAGCAAATCTAGCTTCATTTCTCTTCTTTTACTTTTGGCCAGTATCTTATCTGGCAGCTTTATCAGTTAAATATTCATTGGTCAAATTAGAATTCAGCCAAATGCTGTCCTATTTAAAATGGTTGGGTGAATATAGCGACCATTTGTCAATGTCCCCTTCTGAATTGTTAGTGAGATAGACCTGCACACATTATTTGAGACAGAAAATGATTAGTTTCAGTTGCTATGGTTACAGCTAGAGTATGGGGTAGTTGTTTACAAGTTATCTTTGTTTTAGACTATGCATGTGCACATGGTTTGTATCTACATATGCATGCTCAGACATGCTTGTGTATTGAACACCTAGCAAAGAAATGCTGGCAAAGTACCCATTTCAAATATACTGTCTTGATGTCTCTGTTTTAATTCTCTATCATTGTTAGATTATTTACCATGGTTTTCTCTTCAGCAGTCAGGATTTCATATCTATCACAAAAGGAATATCCCAGATATGTCATGACTGCTATCTTTAAGATTAGGTTTCAGAATAACATATTTTTGCTTAGATTGAAAATTCATTTTTCAATATCACAATTTATCTCCTTGTTCTTAAAAGGCATCTCTTTAAACAACAAAATAAACCCCTATCCAAAATAAGATGCAAAGACTAGTTTAGCAGTTTATGTTTCGCTAGATTCTTTAAACAAGGTGTAAGGCAGAGTTATTAATTATAAGCAACAGAAACGAAGCCTAGTAGATGAAGGATTAAAAGCTTTTATAAAAACACCTATAAAACCACAAATAGTTCTCTCCTGACATATTGAGAAGGCTATAAGATTAGGCTCGCCCTGTGTTTCCAGGAATAATACCCTAAATCATATCACAGAACCAGTCTGATAAAATCTTTCTGTATCAAGCTTAAAATGCTACAGTTTGTATCTCCTTGCCTCTTGAGAATCAAAAACTCAGCTCTATGACAACTTGCTATTGTCTGCCATGCCAATGCCAAAATGGTGGAGAAGGCATCCAATCTATGCCAGTATAGTCACAACTGACACCATCTTTGCCAGGAAATGGATTCTGTCCATCACGCTGGTCACTTCTGATTTTAAGTCTCACATGAATGGGTCTCATTGGAGGCCATGAATCACAGTACTACACTTACCTGGGGGACAGGATGGGAGGGATGTTTGAGAAATGAGTTTTCTGGCATTTACTGGGAGGAGGCAGGCCTCAAACAATGCTGCAAAGCAGGAAAAGGTAGTAAATGACCATTAGAAAAGCAATCTGCTGTGTATATAATGGTCTTTTAGTTAAAATAAAATAATATTTTAGCTTAAAATGCAGTTATGTCAACCAGATAATGAATTCATACAAGGAAGAAACTCCATGCTTCTACCTAAGGCCAATTCTCCTTTCATGCTATGTTTATCTTCTTTCAAGTTCTCAAAAGCATTGCACCAAAAGCGCATCAGGAACCTTACTTCTTCTACAACACTGTCTTCAATGGTATGCAAACATGCAACTATTCCTCTTAACAATAGATAATGAAATATATTTTCATTTTGCCTCCACTTCTCTCTCAGGGATTGCCGCCCAGTTACTGACCCTCTCTGATATAAACTCCCAAGTAGAGTTGTTCATATTTGCTTTTGCTTGTTTATGTCTTTTATCTCTCTTTCACTAACTCCATTTGTGCCTCTGCTGCTGTATAGAAATTGTTCTTGTTGAGTTCATTAATGACTTCCCATTGCTAAATACAACAGATAGCTGAGTCCCAATTTTTGTTATATTTAAACTACCAAAAGCATTCAACAGATTATTCTCTCCTACTCAAACAGCATGGTAATTTGGCTTTCAGGTCAAATTTTCCTATTTTTTTGTTATTTTTTTTCTCCATCTCACTGTCCTCATTATCTGCTCCTTTGCCTTTTCTTTTGAAAATCATAATGTCTAACTGCTGATGTTCCAGTGCTCCTTCTCTTCTTTTTCTATACACTCTTTTATGCAGACCTGATGTAACCACAGTATGCACGATAATAATTCCAAATTGATACCCCCATAACTTTCTATGAATACTACATACCCACACACACATATGGATATATATTTATAAACAAATAAGTGTATATGTATATATACAATGTTCCCATGATATCTCTCTTAGTTGTCAGATGGAAATGCAAATGTATATGACTAAAAATAGCTCTTGCTTGTTATTTCTATACTTACTCTTTATACATCTTCAAAAGTTCAAACAACTACTCACACTCTTTACCCTGCTCTGTCACACCTGTATTCAACACACAAGCATCACCTGTTGGTTCTACTGTCAATTGATATATAGAATCCAACCTTGTTGAAACCAACTCCACTGATTCCACCAAGTCCAAAACACTATCATTTTTACATTGATGAATGAAATAGCCTTTTACCTTAAATTTCAGCTTTCATCTTTGTATCCACTTATTTTCCATACAATAGTGAGAGTGATCTTTTGAAAATGTAATTTTATAACTATTCAAAGTCATCATCATATTTTAGAATAATTATCAGAGTCTTCACCATCAGCAAAAAGTTCTAGATTACTAAGCTTTTGGTACTGTCAGACTTTATTTCCTATAATTAATCTCCCACAATCATCTTCCCCTAGTCACATTACCTTAAAGGCAAGAGGATAAATTTACATACAAAAATAAACCACAGTTAGGACAGAACATGATAAGTCTAAGAGTAATGGCTCAAAGTTAGAGTTTGGTGAGAATCAAGGTGGTAAAAAAGAAATATTTATGAAATCATTAACTTTAAAGCTGTACTTTTGTGATGGGAATGTTGAAACACAGAGATTAGAAAAGAGAATACATGGCTGGAGGTTCTGTATTCATTTAAAGAAACTGAGCACCTATTATGTCCTAGAGAGTAGAAAGAAGCAAATGACAGAAGAACCCACGTATACCTGAAGAATGTGTTTTCAGAGACCTGGGATTCCTGAATGTTCTAAAAATGGATAGCCCATTGCCTACAACAGTTAAGGAGAGTAAACAACATATCTAGAAAGTGTACTACCCCACTAGCCCATGTCAAGGAGAGATACTCTTTGCACCTGTTTATTCTACCTCTCTCCACTCCCACACAATATCCACTACTCAAGGAATCAAATAAATTCTTAAGTGTTTATTTCAATGAATGCACAAATCCTGTTTGCCAAGTAGAGCACAGGTAGTATGATATCAGTAATTTTAAGACATAAGTAATTCTAATATTCTCAATCTACCTGATTACTTAGGATAAAAAATTTAACATAGTTATAGAAATATCAGATGTAGGAGAAAGGAGTTACTTTGGGAAATAAAAAAAGGTCTTATAGCACTATTTGCACTCTTCAAGCATGCTCAACAAATGTTGCCTTCCAAGTGTGTAAATTATAGTTCTTTAGAGCTGAGATTATCTCTCAGTCTCCTTATTGAATCATCACTGAAGTGTTTCCTTCTTGAGGCTCCATGAACATATTCATTCAAAAAGTGTGTTTTGGCCAAGAGGACATTTGAAAAAATAGAAGGAAAACATATGAAGTTGGATTGTTTGAGTCTCATTAATAAAACCAGCAATTATAGAATATGTCATACCCTCAACACATACAGAGAAAGACAGAAACAGAGATTTTGGTATGGTCTGGTGCGTTTTCCAAAATTTCCAAAGTATATATTCAGTTTTTAGACAATCAGTAGATAAATACCTTCCTGGTAAAAAGAATGAATCCCATACTTAAATAAAATTTAGGAAAATGTTCTAAAATACTTCATATACAAAAATAAAATGATTATTCATATTTTTTGGCCCTCCCTTACTTTGTGTAAAACACTATGCTGAACATTTTACATGTACAAACTAGTTAATCTCTCAGGAACATATAAAAGGGATGTTCAGGTTGTATTTGCCACCATGTAGTTTGATTAGAGGGGAGCCGAGAAAGCAAATGAACTTGAGACCAGTGGAGGAAATAAGATTCCAGTGTCTTCCAGTCCTCCAGCTATTCACCCATGTCAGATTTTCATTTGCAAAGTCACAGTAATAGAGAAGAAGGCAGCCTGGATCCCACAGGATGAACCCTTATCTGGGTGTGCGGTGGAGAGCACAGCAGCCACCTGGAGAGAACTGTGGGAGGTCCTGATGTTCAGGGGCCCTAGCAAAGATGAAGGTGACTGTACTCTATAACCATTCCATCCCCTGGCTTCTTCAGTGGTAGCCTGGGTTAGGAGGCAGGGAAGATGAGGAGAGCTTGAAGCCAGCAC